>NC_142111.1:8981724-9132758 GCF_056152115.1 Neolamprologus brichardi
CTCTACCAACCTTCCAAATAAGCATGCTGCAGTCAGAGGAAATTCAGTCCCATCTCCCCCACTCCGCTTAATCACGACAATCTTACCGTGCAACGGCATTTTTCCAACGTTACCTGGGAACATGACGAAACACAAGTGTCAGCAGCGAAAGGCACAGTCAAATCCGCATTAGACAATCAAACTTTAAATGTTAAATAGCATTTAAATGTCGTTCCAAGCCGAGGAAAGACATTTACTAGGCGGCAACATTGTATTCGATGACATTTAGCTATTTTTTAATTTGGTTTATGACATTTTAGGTAGTTTTAATTTATTCTACACTTCTTTTAACTCTATGTAGGATTAATCTAACCCTAGATTTGCTTTGTATTTCTATTACAAACCAACAGGACCGTTGTTCCTCAGTAAAGCGCTAGCAAACGTTTTCCCAGTATCCCACGTGCAATGTGGCCTCGACTGTAGAGTTTTCGTCTTGCCAGAAATACATAGCTAGCTGTACGTTTGATTATTATTTTTTTTTTTATCATTTACTACATTCTCTAGTTAGAAAAAGAAAAACGTGTATCGTTATAACGCCACCGTTAAAAACTTAACGTCGGGTCGCCACTTGTGTTACACGACTTATTAAACTCTAATATAACGGTAGTTTAGGACTATCGTAGCCTCACCTGAAAGTCACTTTGCAGATGCGTAAAATCCTGGGAAATCCATAAACATAGACAAGGATACAACGAGGACTTTAACTACACGATCATATCAGCCTAAAGTTAAAACGACAATCTGTCATGCCGACGACTACCTAACGTAAGCGACCTTCAACAGCGGTTCCTTGTTGTCCATCGCCTGGTCCAGGGAAGTGTTGTGATATCAATCCGCCAGACTTAAATGCACTCGGTCCCCCCACTAAAACTTGACTTCACTTGTGTTTTGTAATGAAATGCGTGTAATATTTTGTCGTACTAGGTTTGTCATGCACTGTGTATTTGCTCTGATCAAATTGGACTCGCGTTTAGACAAAAGGGACTATTTTGTTTACAAATTTGGCGGAACAATATCACATCGGTGAATGGATGGGCTTTTGAAAATATTTGAAATTCCGCGCGAAGAATCGTGATTGGCTCAGACGTCATCGTTTCGTAAAATGGGTGGGGCTAGTAGCGCAGAGTAAACTTCTCGAAGCAGCACTCCAAGCGCGAATATACGACCAATGGCCCAAGTAGTACCTACAGATATTATTGTAAACAGGCACTGATGGCTGGTTACAGCTTTTATTTACATGATATGACAAATTTTATTATTATTTAAAGCTCAGGAGCATATTCAGTCCAATTTGATGCAAATAAATACAAAAATATAAAGTTACTAGTACTTACCTTTTTCATTCACAGCAGCTCCACAATGGTGAGAAATACAGTCTACACAATCACAATAGACATTTCTCACACATTTACTGGATAGCTTACTGGCTAACTTGGGATATTTATTGAAGAACATTTACTGTATTGTTTACAATGTTTTCTGTACTGGTATCTTTATCTTGACACTGGTTTCTTTTCCAGTTAGTATATTCTGATATGCTGCATGCATATTTTCCACTATCTGCATATAGATTCATCAGCCAGTTTTTTGTTTGTTTGTTTTTAAGAATAGCTTGCTACTACTGCGTTCAACCCCTTTTCTTTCAAGGTGCTGGAAAAATTCCTCTGACCATACTGACATGACAGCATCACATAGTTGATGGCGATGTGTCGGTTGCACATCTATGATGACAATCTCTTGTTCTACCACCTGGTGACTGTGGAGACCATTTGAGTACAGTGAACTCATATTCTGAAAAGCAGTTTCAGAAGATTTGTGATCTGTGACATGGTGCGTTATCCTGCTGGAAGCAGCCACTGGAGGGATAGACATGGTCAGCAACAACACCCAGGTAGGTTGTGACATTTAAACAATGCTATTTCTGGATTAAAGGGGCCAAAAAAAGAAAATATCCTCATACTATTACACCATTATCAACACCAACCTGAAAAGATGGATCCATGCTTTCATGCTGTTTATGTTAAATGCTGAAGGAGACTCATCAGACCAGGAAACATTATTCCAATCTTTTTCCATTCAGTTTTGGTGAGCCCATGAAAAATTGTATTTTCAATTTCCTGTTCTTAGCTGATAGAACAAGGTGTGGTCTTCTGCTGTTCGAGCCCATTGGCTTCAAGATTTGCTATGCTGTGCTTTCAGAGATGCTCTTCTCCATACTTTGGTTATAACAAGTGTTTATTTGAGTTACTGTTGGCTTCCTATCCTTTCAAAGCAGCTTTGCCATTCTCCTCTGTCATCAACATTGTCATATTTCCACAGAGAACTGCTGCTCACTGGATAGCTTCCTTTTTTTGACCATCCTCTGTAAACCCTAGAGATGGTTATGTGAGTAAATCCCAGCATATCAGCAGTTGCTGAAATACTCAGACCAGCCCACCTGGCACCAATGACCAGGCCACATTAAAAGTCACTTATATCACTCTTCTCTGTGTTGACTTTATTAGGACATCTTGACTATATTTGCATACCTAAATGCACTGAGTTGCTTCGATTTGAAAAAGAAAAAAATACCCAAACCATTTCAAGAGAAATAGTGTTTTTACAGCTTACAAATTTGCAGTGTTGGATAATGTTTTACTCTGACATTACTCTAATGGAGGTTTTCATTGTGGTCATAAAGCTTCTCTGTCATATATTCATGCAACACAGCTCCTGGCTGTTAATAGTGGCCCCAAACCTTCCAGAAAGCATAATTAAAGTCAGTGACTACGTGTGGATGGTTCACCAGTGTAAATGAGTGAAAAGCTAATGAGTGCGATGCTGTAAAGAAAAGAATTGAAAAGACCACCATATGAACAACACAAACGTTTAATTATTAAATGTTGGTTTTATTATTTTTTCTAAATCTTTTTTCTCGTTTTGTTTTGTTTTTTTTGTTTTTTTTCCAAAGTCGCTTGATAATCTTGACAAAATTGCAACATATTCCATACTTTTCAAACTGACGGTGTGTCTGTTGCTATTCCAGATTCGCTGTGGAGGGGAAATTTGTGCGCCGTTCTGGACAGGTTAAGTCCTAAAATGACGAAAGCAGCTTTGACCGTACAAGAAAAAAAAAAAAAGGAAAAAAAGGAAAAAAAAAAAAAAAAAAAAAAAGGAAAAGAGGACATGTGAACGACTCTGTGAGAGAGTCCACACTGGCATCCTACGGATGTTGGAAAAAGGAGCGGTCAGGGGTCAGTGTCTCTCGGCACAAGTCCTGGTTTTGCCAGGCCAAACAAAAGCGAGTGAAGAAAAATCTGAAGGGCTCAGTAGCAGAGGTGTGTGTGTGTATGTGCATCTGTTACCGGAGAGGGAGGGGGTTGCAGCACAGAACATATACAAATGACAGGCCAAGCACACAAAAATGATTCCTTCCTGAGACATTGGTGCGCGTACAGTAATGATGGTCTGGGTGACGTGTAGCAATGGTGAAGGCGTTTTTGGTGTCACAGGGCACGAGGTTGCTCTGGATTCAGTTAAGTCACATATTGTTTCTACCACAGGTTGCCAAGGTGGAGGTGAGGGGCGGGGAGTTAGCTGACAAACATCACATTTGGGACCTCGCCTTGCCTGATCGCTGACAGGGCAGAGGTGGAGGAGGGAGTCTAGTCTTCTCCTATTGACTACAAATTGATGCACTGAGAGAGAGAGAGAGCACTGAGATTTACTTGTGTTTAATACAGAGTGTATGTACACCATTGTTCACATTTCAACTCTCTTTGAAGCAGAGCCGCCACCGCTTGTTTGAGCCCGTCAGGCCACAGAAGGCGTCTAAACCATTTCCTCAAACGCCGCCTTCTCTTTCTGCTACATGGCCAAACACACAAAAAAAGCTATGCCCCGACAGGAGTGCTACTTTCTTACCTACTGTACATAAAAAAAGAAAGAAAAGTGGGGTCGGGGGGGCAAAACTGTTCGTGAAGCCAAAACCTTTAGAGCCAGTGATTTGTGATGGGTCTGCCATGTTTTTGTTTTGTTTTTTAAAGTAGGACACGAAACATGAAAGAACTTCCTTCAGTAAAATGTGCTCAAAACGTCTTTTCTTGAATCACAAACCTAAAAACACATAAAACGGTATTCTTTAAAAAAAAAATCGATCAGGTGAACCCTAAAACTCTTCATAGTTTTAAAGAAATGAATACAGCTTATATACACAAACTCAAAAGGCTACTTAAAATACACCTTAATAATGAATCTTCATTAATTTGATTTCTTGAAAGGACCTGTGACCATATCATACAACTGAGTTCATACAATCATTTCCCCCCCAATCTCTTGGAAGTAAAAAAAAAAAAAAAAAAAAAAAAAAAAAAAAAAAAAAAAAAAAAAAGGGAAAACAAATCCGACCTGGAATAGTAGGTGATAATCATTGCGACTTGTTTTCTGTGCACATTTGTGTGTGTTTGCTTGTGTAGACTGGAAAGGGAAAAAAAATAATCTTTTATTTTTTCTTCCCCCCATCAATTAGAATATACAAATGTGAAACCGAAGCATTTTTCTCAATACTCGATGGGTATGAAAAAGATTCAAACAGTGAAGGAGTACAACAATTTCTAATCTCAGCTCAGAAAACATGTCCTCATTTCAACCTGCCATCCTGTTCTGGACATGTCGATCGCAATAGGTCCTTAATTTTTCTCTATATATTTATATATCTTTTTTTTTTGTACGAAATCTGTTATTTTTTTCATGAAACTGGAAAAGAGGAAAAGACCCAGAGTCTTTGAGGAGTGGGTTCTTTTGACAAGTCCCAAAAGTTCAGTTGTAGTCGGCCTCAGAGCACAACAACAACAACAATGAAAAGAAAAGAAAAGAAAAAAAAACAACAAAAGTGTCTGGTGTTTGTCAAGTCAGTCTGTGTTCATTGTTCTCGTCTTTATATTTGTTCCATTGTGCTCCAACCGCTCTCGGGTTCATCCACACCTCATCTCCGTTAGTCTTTTCAAAAAGAAAAAAGAAAAGAAAAAAAAGGTGGAGAAGGGAGGGAGAAGGAGGAAGAGTCATCAGCAGTATTTACGGTGTGGTATGTTGGAGGCTTCCGGTTATCCCGGCCTGCTCCAGCCTCATCTCCCCTCATGTCTGGATAGAAATCCAGAGAGAGGGGAAAGCGGATCAGGAGATGGGGATTTTTGTTGTCGGAGAGGAGGTGGTTGGCTCTGCTGGTCTCCTGTGTTCAGCAGTTAGGGGTCAAGAAGACCCACCTCCTTCACCCCTCCTCTTCAGAACATTAATGGAGGAGACAGAGCGCAACACAAAGAAAAAATGAAAATGAAAACGTGGGCCGTGACTACGGCGATTGTGTAGCTGGACTGCTTTGGGCAGAGCTGGGGGACAGGCTGGGGCTGCAGCTGCCTGGGGGGGCGCCGCTGGGTCGTCCGCCTGCGGCTCCGCTTTCCAGACCTTCTGAGTTCTCCAGCATCTCCTGGATGAGAGGTGGCATGGAGCCGGGGATCTCCATCTTCAGCGTGATGACACGCTCAGCTCCTGCAAGATGGAAAAATGTAAGCTATCAGTGTAAGTTCTGGTAAAACATACTCATTCATTCATTCTAAAATGGAATATACAAAAGAAAAAGTAGAAATGATCAATCGTACACTTGAGTAACTAATCACTGTAGCACTATATATGTAGAAACACAAGGGAACTACAGACCTTTAGCACTGATGCTTCTAAGATCAGTGATCTTCATCAGCATCTTGGGGAACATGTGCGGTTTGTGGGGCCTCCTCTTCCTTACATAAATCTTCAGCGCCTCCAGAAGGGGTTCCTGCAGGATGTCCACCTTGTCTGCCTCTTCCAAGTCCTGTCGATCTGTAAACAAAACAAACAAACAAAAAAGCACAGAGAAAAGGGTCAGCCAATACTCTCCGACTGTTAGAACCACAGTGGCCACTAGATGGTGCTAAGGAAAAGAGTGCAGCATTGCTACCCCGCTGCTGTTTCTGACACAAACATGACCCAAGCAAGCTTTAAGGGCCTTTTTCTAAAGACCTGCCGTACCTCCACACAGCAAACAGATGGCACTAAGCAGCCCCGTCTCTGCATCATCCATCTCCAGAGGAAGGAGCTGGTTGGCGAAGGCAAAAACCAGATCAGTGAGCGGACCGAAGCCAGCGTTGTGCATCTGGTTTCGGTTTAGCGTAAGTCCATCTGAGAAAGTCATCGTGTCTTGCTCTGGTGTGTAGCGTGTGCAGATCCGCAGTATCTGTGGACAGCAGACAGGCTCGGTTTGTGAAGAAAATTCAAACCGAACTTCCAGTTTTATTCATTGAAAACATCCAAGGTAGATGTTTTTTGTGTGTGCGTTATTCGTACCAGGATGTCCAGACAGGCAGCTTTGAGCAGAGTGATCTGGTCGGCGATGGTGAGCGTCGTGAAGCCGGGCAGCTGCTTGGCAAACTCCACTGTCTTGATGATGCACTTAGTGGACAGCTCACTGAACTTGTCCCACAGGTCTACGTCCAAGGACACACGTCGTTCTGAGCTGTTAGTCTGTACGAATAAAGGAAGAAAATATTTGCAGATCAATTTTATTTCAAAGGCAAATAAAAAAACTAAACTCTCACACTTGAAAAAGGTGAATGAACATAAGGACACACAGACTGTCAGTCTCATGCCACTGACCGTAGTGTATTTGCCCAGCTGGCAGAGGGAGGGGAAAGTATCCTGGTGTGCCTTGCGAACCCTGTCGATCATCTGCTCCGTGTCAGGACTCAGTACGTAGCTCTCTGTGCACTCCTGCTTCTTCTCATCCTTTTTCTTCTTGTTCCGGTCGTTCCTCACCGCTAAAGGGACGGAAGGGACAGAGAGATTAGTATGCATCTCGAACCCTTTCGACAAAACACAAAGTCTTGGCAAACTTTACATTTAATCTTGTATTCTTTTTCTCTTCAAACACGGCCGTTCATGCAGCAGCATTTCAGAGCTATTTCAAGTGTAGCGTACAGTTCATGGAGCTAATTACAGTCTGCACGCATTCCTTTATCAGTAACTCCTGACTGCAGATCGAGGTAAAACTGAGGCGAGTTATAAGCAGGAACCGATCCTCAGTGTGCAGCAAACAGCGGCAGCAAACACATCTTTTCTTATCCGATACTGTAAGATAAATGTTGTGAGACAGCTCCATCCAGGATGGGCTATGGTAATGGAGAGGGAGAGAAGGGGAAAAAAACAAAACAAAAAAAACCCATGAAATAATCCTCTGTCGTTTCCCTTCGGGCGCTCTGGCTGCGAGTGGTGTGCTCACCCCAAATGACAAAAAAACACTAGGGGGGGTGTTTAGCATTGGAATCCCATTATGAGCTCGATCCATTTCTCCCATCCACGTTTGGATGCGGTTTTGCTTCGACTATGTTGTGTGTACGTGTGTGCGCTGAGGCTGGGGTGGGGGTGTGTTGGGTGCGATGGGGTGCTAGTTGATAAATAGTGGTGGGGGATGGAGCTATCCATAAGGCTGACAAATTGCCACAGCTTTCATTAGAGGTCCCAGCTAATCTAATAACATAATATGACAAATATCCTGCCTCTAATGGTTTTAAAAGGGCTCGGCTGCGGAGACCATACCGGGGAGAGAGAGAGAGAAAAACCTTCCAGCTTTTTCTCTCTCCCCCTCTCGCATCTCTCTCCCTCTCCTGGTTATACAACACGTTCTCGCTTTCCTAGTCATCCTCTCAGTGCGTCTCATTCTCAGCCAATGCACGCCCTCTCTCATTTTCAAAATGCTTTAAATCATCCACCTTTCCAACTCTATCACTTCTCCAATCTCTACCTCCCCTCAAGGTACCTGCACCCCCGTCCCCGCCTTCCCCAGCCACTAACCTGAGATCAGATTTTCCTTGTCTTAATACCAACCTTGACCATTAAGGGCAAGAGCGCTCGGGCTGATGGGAGATCAGTGTCTTTTGACAGAGGGGGCCTGGACCAGGGCCAAGGAGAGGGGGGGAGCACTACTCTGTGCTGCTGCTCATTCATCAGCCCACAGACAGGCCTCCCTGCCTGGGAGAACAAGAAGGCAAGGAGGAGGGCGGGGACTGGAAGTCTGATCCGGCATTATGTTATTGCTAAGCACCGCTCACCACAACAAGAAGTGAAGAAGACCCCGCTGCGATCGTGGTAATGCATTATTTTCCAGCATGCACTGGTACTTGCGCAGAAAACGCTGCAGCAAAGAAAGGCCGATGAAGAAGAGTATGCTGTGATGAGACCGCTTCATAAACTATGTGGGTATAAACACGGAAAACAAAATGTTTTTTTCATTTCCATTTACTTTAATGAGCTAATTATGACTTAGTTAGGGAAGAAACACCCTGTTTAACAAGCCCTCATCTTAGGAGGCCGGTTGCATAACACTGTAGTAAGCTGCTGAAGATATTTGGGCCAGCCCTGTTTGTGGAGCTGATTGGGATTCTGTGTCCTGTGTGCAATGAGGGGAGGGGTGGAGGGCTGCAACGCACTCAATGTCCAATTAATTCACAAATAAAAGTGGGGCATCCCTAGTGCCCAGACATTACCCTCGCTGACAAATCGGCAGCACAATCATAAGCCGCACAACACAATTTAATGAAGTCATTAAAGAACTATTAGGCACGACTGGCGATCTGTCATGGCGAATTGCCACATGCAATAACTTGGGGAGAAGGAGGCCTCTGGCAGGGGAGTGCAAATGAAAGAAATAGTGCCTTGCCTTGCTTTTCTTTTTTAAAAGTATTTATTATTATTATCATCATCATCATCATCATCCGCGTGTGGATGTGTGTAGAGACAAATGTACATTTGATGTTTGTGTCTCAACTTCCAGCCATGAATCTAAAAAATGTATTATGAGAATATGAATGCTAATGGAGGGACTTGAATCATGGATTGTCCACAGTTGCACGCTCGTTGCATAAAAAGGATTTACATGAGCCGGTGTGCAGCGTGCACAGAATACTGCGTCGGCGCGCGTGCACGCCCAGCCATCACTCAATCATTCCCTCTCGTAGTGGATTTCGGCTGCGCACGTGCAACTTAATACACAATTTCGGTGCCACGGGTGTGTATGCGGGGGGTTTTTGTGCCCGCGTGTTTGTGTCTGTGTACAAGACAGAGGGAGGTGGGCAGACAGGGATAATTCGTGTGAGGAAAATTAAAGCTCTGGCAGCTCGTCCATCACACAGATTAAATTCAATGGAAAGATAAAAATGTCAATGTTACCCCTGCTCCTGCTGCTCGCAGCGCAGAGCCACCGTCGACAGTGATGAAACTTTCCCCCCTCTTTCTCTCTTTCTCTGTCCTCCAGCCTCACTCCTCCCCCGAATCCCCCCTCGGCTCTCTCGACTCTAGATTTTCATTCTTGCTCACACCGGGTTCAGTACTCTTCTCTCCCTCTCTCTGCCTTCATCTTTCGTCGCTATCCTCCCTCTCTGGTTGATGTTATCCCCTCTTTGCACGATTCTCCATCATTCTGCGCTTCATCTTATTTTGCTTTTATTACTTTTTCTATCGCTGAATAACACCTTCCTCGAGGAATGGGTGATTACTTTGGGAGAAAAAGGTGGGATACTGTTGAGAGGACTCCAACATGAACACAACATGGTAGTGAACTGTGATTATATAAAAACAGTTAAAAAGTGGAACTGATTTGCTATAAATACAGCCTTTTACTTGAAACTTCTGCTTCTTGTCCCTTCCCCCCCTTCTCTGCTTGAGAATGTACATATTTCTCACAAAATTTAGAGAACAATGTTGCAGCTTTTGCAATCCCTTGGAACAGCTGTTGCTCGTAGCTGTCCGCTTCAACCACACACCGTCAGGTTGAAGCTGGCGCTAGCCTTTACAGGCGTTTCCCTTGTAACCCTCCACTTGCTGCCAACGCCCTCCCCGCTCCTCCCGGCTCTGTCTTGTGTGCCACTGCCACCTGGCAGCAGGCATGGCACTGTCATCTGGAGCTGTCTGCCAGCAGACACAAGGTCACCCAGACGTCCCCCGGCACTAGCGGGGGGTCCACCTTCTGCGTGTGTGTTTGACAGGGGAGTGTATGCCCGTTCCAAGCGAAGCTGTCGGAGTGTATTTCTGTTACAGGCTTTTTATTCCTACCAGCTTGTGTTTGTCACCTTGTATGCGCATAATTTATGCATACGTGCGCATGGAATTATGGTGAAGAGTGCACTTTGATGAGCGTGCCCGTTCTCGTGTCTGTGTCAGAGGCGAAGAGAGAGTCCCTGCTGGCCCCAGATGGCCAGTCCCTCCCGCCTCGCCACCCCAGACCAGTTCCACTGGCCAAAGTCAGCACTGTGTGATATGAAACCTGCAGAACATGAACACACTCCGGAAAAAAAGTATTCAAGTAAAAACCAAAAGCAGCTCAACAAAAGGAGCCTGGAAAACTATAAGCTTATAACAATCATACATCCTTCCCTTGAGTCTACTTCAGAAAAGCCCTCCCGCCTGTTTTCTCTCTTATCCAGTACTATACAGTCACCACTAGATGGCTCTCCAACTCCAGTCTGTTGTGTGTTGTGTGCCTCGGTGCCTGTGTGTGTGTAAAAGAACTGGCTGCTGTGATCTTTCTAACCATGATTAATGGCCCCATTCAAAGGTAAGGAGCTCAGAGGATAACTTCTTTTACTGTAAGCCACAGTGCTGTGGCGTGGGGAGCGCTCCCTGCACTTTCTGCAGCAGAGAGACGAGGTAAATAGCTCTGGGAAGACAGGAGGTGCAGAGAGACTGAGCAAGGAAAGCTGTACGCAAGAGTGTTTAAACAGGAAGGAGGCGTGCTGCACTTTCTGATCACGTGATTGTTATTATGATTTTCAAATCAACACATGCCCAGTTTCAGACCATTAAAAAGTGTTTATCAGAATATAAAAGCATCCCCCTCCTACACACAAGCACTCTCCCTCTCTTTTCTGCTGGGAAGTAAGTATGTGTGTGTGTGTCATGTGATCTGGTTGAGGTAAAAACCCTGCTGGCCTCTGTGGTCACACCTCTCCCAATTACTTTATCAAGTCTGACTGCCTGCGTGTATGTGTGTGTTCACACAGCCCCCGGGGGTGCGATGATTGGAGCAGACGCCTGCTCTTTCACTCTCGGCAGGTGAGAACATATTCATCACAGAGGCCTGCCAAGCCTGGAGACACCCTGACTGCTAATGCCAGTCTGCATCACGACTGCATCTCTGCCGCTCGCACATACGGTGGATATTCTTTTCAAATGGAAAAATCGGAACAGCTTTGTGCTTTAATTTCTTTTGATCATCTTGATAAGACTCCAGCTATCGAGTAGATTATGACATGTGTTGTCAGATTGTGCTGGAGGATGGGGATGAATTCTTACGCAATGTTAGCAAAGGAGCAAATGTCAACAAACGCTGCGACTTAAGACTTCCTGCAGTGGCCACAATCATGTCAAAACCCCGGGATTAAAGAGCTGTGATGAGATCTGTGCTCGTCCCTAAATGCCCTGTGAGGGCAGGGCACTCTGGGTAAAAATGATCACGTCTTTACTCACACTCCTTCGACATCCCGACTTCCAGGCACTTCTGCAACCGACAGTACTGGCAGCGGTTGCGGGTGACTTTGTTGATGATGCAGTTCTTCTCCCGGTGACAAGTGTACACCATGTTTTTCTGAATGCTTCGCCGAAAGAAGCCCTGCGTGACAGAGAGACAGACGTGTAAGGTATTGAAGAGACAAGGGGAGGGTTGTGTCGGTGGAATCATGGGTAGAAATATGACTGCCATAGGAAATGGAGCCGTTAGTAGTAAAATTATAAGCAATTTTGCATACTACATGTGTTTAGGCTTCCTCGTCCAAATTGCGCCTTTGTTATGGCATTCGCCTTTTGTCCAGTTCACATTAAGCAAACAATTTAGACATAAGAAGCAAAAAGAGGCCGTGCTGAATACTTAGAAACATCTGCAAATAAAAGGCAAACAATAGCCAAGTCCAGCAGTGGCGTAATCTGTGTGCAATCACGACAGAGATAATGGTCAGTGAACTGTCACCAACTTATGAGGCTGCCCACCTGCTCGGATAAAGCTCAAATGAGAAACGTAAACAATAAACGATTCGGGAGGTTTGGAAGTCCAAAGGCTTTTGGGGTAAAAGGCACAGGGTTATTGGGTGTCACATAACCATGGCCTAGTTTAGAGATCCAGAAATAAGCAATTCTAGATCCAGGCCAAGTGCATATAATTAGAGAGAGAGAGAGAGAGAGAGAGAGAGAGAGAGAGAGAGAGAGAGAGAGAGAGAGAGAGCGAGAGAGAGCGAGAGCGAGAGAGAGCGAGAGAGCGACTGACTATAGGCTAAAAGTGTTGTGTAAGAAATAAAATGTAATCCAGCCCCATGGGATATGAGGGGAAAAAAGGATAATGAACTCATTTTTGGTCAGTAGGCTGAAATGGGAGATTTCTGGGGACCGCAAACTAGTTTTTGATTGCACAAGAACGAGCAAAAAAATATCTGATTTATACGACACGCACACCAAGAATGTGGTAAGATCATTTTTAACTCCCTAAAAATTGAATTACAAAAAAATGAATTACAAAAAAAGGGAAAAAACCCTCAAAACTCAACGCAAAGTTCAACCTAAGAGAACCCAGACCATCTCACATGTATTGAAAAGTAGTGCATCCCAATCTATATATTCCTTAATATGCCCATGCAATAAAAATCAATGTTCACCCGTGCAGCTTCACTGCTTAAACATCCCTATCATGTCAGAAAGATAAAGAGAGGTTAATGCAAATTAAGCCCAATTGAGTGAGTACTCAGCAAGCAGGTCTCTGGACAAATGTAATACAGGTCAGTGTCAGTATTGATGCGATGAGGTGGGTCATGTTTTGTGGGTGGGACCAGCTGGGGCGGGCGAGAGGGAGCTGGGGTGGAGTGGGTTAGAGGAGCTGCCAGGGAGGCCCATCCCACGCAGAGGGATTAGCTTTGCTAGCTGACAGATGGCTGATGGATCTAAGCCTGCAATTTGTCCTTCCCGGATCACCGGCCTCTTTCTACATCTCCCGTCCTCCCGCCACAGAGTCATTCAGGCTCCTGATAGGGGAACTGTGCGCAGTTTGTCACGTTTGTCATCTGTTTCAACAAGGCACTTTACAGGTGTGGGTGATACTTGTGATTACGTATGATGGACTCCATCTCCGGCTGGAAAAGAAAGCCATTTGGTGCTCAGGTCACCTCGTCAAACCCTTTTTTCCCCTGACTTTGTAAGCATCTCACATCTGTGCTGCGACATGTCAGGTTTTTTTAAAAATTTGAACAAAAAAAAAAAAAAAAAGAAAGAAAAAAAAAAAGGGGGTGAAAAACACAATTTCCAAATAAAATGTGCATTTTATTGCAATGCTTCCAGCAAATAAACAATGCATTTTCTGCTGCTTTCAGATATTTCCAACCCCCTCTCACCCCCAGCCGCCACCCTGGAAAAGAGCTGTTATCTCACAATAGAACAGTGAGCAAACAATCAAGTGAAAAAGAACAAGGATTGTAGCTTATTTATAGCTGCCGAAGCTGAGGGATAATTCTCCAGTCTTTGTTTGGGCGAGTATCATCTCCTCTTTGATCCAATAGTGCCCCGACCCTGACCCCAGGGTCATCAGAGGATTGACCACCGCCTGCAGATAATGCAGAGGCTCAGGTGCCCGCTTGCAGCACCTCCTGATTGGCTGTTGCTGCTGGCTCGTGGGGCAGTCGATTGTCCCTGCCACCACCACCACCCCCCTCCAACTCCTCCTTTTAGGAGTCATTGCTTCCTGTGGCCCTTAAGCCTCTTTTTGTATCACCGCTTAATCCGCCCGGCGACAAGAGTCCTCAGCAGGCCTGTCAGCCACCCTGCAGAGTTCAGTGGAGATGAGGGCGGCAAGAGGAGGGAGAAGGGAGGGAGGCACGAAAAGGACGAGTGAATGGTTCCTAGTGCATTTGTGATTGCGAGTGTCATGTGCTCCTAAATTCCCAGCTGTCTACCTGGTTAAGAGCTTTGTGTGCTTGAGATCACGTTCCGCTCTGTGCACGTGTGTGAAGAAATGCTTTACTAAGTGGGACGTAAGGAGTGCCTAGAGTTGGTGAGTTCACAGGGAAGCACAGGAATCTTCTCTGACACGAATATCACACTGCGCCTGGATTAGGAACGCGTTCCCAACCTCCTACTGCGATCATGGACGTGTGTATATGCAGGCCTGTGCTCTTGCTCCTATTACGAAACAACTATTGCAACAGCCCGCACACTAATAAAGGCTTTGTTTAACAAAAAGAAAAACAGCAAATAGGGGACATTCATCACGGGGAGGTTGGGGGTTTTTTTGTTGTTGTTTTTTTGGGGAAATAGCCACTTCCCTTGCACTGCACTGCATACCAGGAAGAAAGAATGCCTGCTTTGCACTGGCATGCCTCAAAGACAAAAACATAAACATGAGGGGGTGGGCATGCATATTTAATGTTTAAATGTTAATATCTGCAGGGGAAACAAAAAAGAAGTGCAATTCTAGTAAGTATATGCAGGCAGTAGAACTTAAACAACAAGAGAATGAGCTGTCTCCAAGCAGCAGAGCTCGATACCCCCCCACTCCTGCTTCCTCCGTTCGCTGCAGCCCCCAGGAAACGCCTTTGTAGTTTGGCATGCTGCAGTAAAGCAGACGCTGCTAACCCTCAACTTACCCCAGTCTCAGATGAGACACCGTATATATTCTCACGCCTGTAGTGTTGAATTATTGAGTATGCTATGCCAAGTCATCTCCTCTGAAGTGAGAGATGCGGTGAAGGCATGGTGAACTTTTCAAATTATTACTGCAGCTACTGAGTGAGGAAGGCAGCGGTTTGTGAAGATGGATGGGACCAGCAGGTGACAGCGGCTGTCGAACTAATGAGGTTTTAGGAGTTTTAGTGCGATTATGACAACATGTTACTAACCTGATGAATTGTTGTGCTGTTAGGGCAATGAAATTATTTGAATGGAGCACAGAGGTTTATGTTTTTATTGCCTGCCTGTTTGGTAATGCAAAGAAATGCCCAATTAACTGCTCCCTCCCCCACCTCTGCCTCAGTCTAACAGTGGCTCCCTCCCTGTATCTACTCAATATATCTGATTATTGACTGAGTAGAGCTGCTCATTATTCATGCATTCTCTATCTGGTTAATAATCTACCATTCACAGTAACACACCTATTCAGCTGAGAAGGCATGCAAGCAAAATTTGCTCGTGGTTTTCTAGATAAAAATTTTATGACCTGAATGCGAAGAGATGAAAGAGCAGAATTTGTATATAACGGAGGTGTTGCAGGGGGAGAGAGGCCGTCGAAAACTGACAGTGAAACCTATCTAGTACGTTACTGCTTTTCATCTGAAACAACTTATTTTGTGCAGAATATCTCATGACTGACTAAAATATCAGTTACATCTCCAGTGCATGAAAGCCTTCAAAGGCTGATTGCAATATTGGTTCTGACACAACTGCTCTACAGTCAGAAAGAGCAACACTCCAACCACTAAAGATGTCTTCATCATGTGCTTAATACACCGTTTAGAGTTTTTAACCAACCAAAGGAAGTGTATAATAACAGATTCAGTTCATTAAGGAATAAAAATAATAATAATAATATTAAAAAAAGACTATCCACATTTCAGAATGTTGTAGTGTGAATTTTACAGTTGTTTCTTAACACTGCCATCTGAATATGTGAAAAAAATTTATATCAAAAACCTCTCAGATTAATGCAGATAAAACTGCCTGAGGTGACACAAGGTGTGTTCAAAGTCAGTAGTCACACAGACACACACACACACACACACACACACACACACTAGAATGAGGTGTGATTTAGCCTCATTATGTATCTTATAACCCTGCTTAATTATTGCCTGTGAGACAATGGGGATACATGTTAAGTGAAAACATTAAAAGCAGATTAAGACTTGGAATAGCCGCATTGTTGCAGCGCATCTTTTGAGATCAAAGTCAGAGCTCATTACATGCCAACAATCAGAGGGGGAAAAATGGATACGCCCACTCAGCTTTGCACCAAGCCTGATATCCACTCTCTGTGCCACAGACAACTAAAACGCATTAAATGTCTAGAAATCCCAACTTGCTAATTAAAAACAAAACAAAACAAATTGTATATTCCTGAATTGGTCATTCCTTCTTAATGATAGTTTCACAGGATATCCCTTAGCCACTGAGGTCGTTAGCATCATCAAATCCCAGCATGATGGTTCTGGAAAGAAAAAAAAAAAAAACCCCATCAACTGTGTTTTTTGGTTTTGGTTTGGAGCTTGCATGCTCTCGACATGCCTGGGTTTCCCCTGTACTCATCCAAGGTGTACCCCTGCCACCTGCCTTATGACAGCTGGGATAGCCTCCAGCCCCTGTGGCCCTTAACTGAAGATGATGAATGTATAACTAACTGTAGCAGGTAACAAGCTTACTAAATACAGCATACTTAAGTAGCTGTGCATCACCATTATCTGTACATCTGTGGGGGCGAAAACTAGGCATGCACCAAATATGAAATCCAGCAGTTCCTGACGTTTAATATAAAAATTAGATAGCACATCCTTTCCTTTGTACCATGAAAACAAAGAAATCTTTGCAATAAATGATGTTTTCAAAGCCTCTTTCAGCTCCTTGAAAATAAACTGGCACCTGACACTGGTAAAGGTGCAAAACTGACAGATGCAGGGAAATCTGACGACAACATGTGTGCATTTCACTACTGGTGTAATGCTAAGAATCATCCTGTTGTTCAAACTGTTTGCTATTATAATCTGACACCACTCACAAAATGTCATGCACATGCTGACTCTAAATGAAATTATTTCAAATATATTTTAGACATTCACGTATTTAAATGGATTCATACATGTTTTCACATATTCGGATAAGGCAGCACACAGTTATGACACTTCTGACCCTCCTTTGCTTCCAAAAGTTAAAACAGTAAAATAAATGCATATTCAGATACTCTAGTTCATACATGATAATTACAAAAGCGGTGGATAGTAAAAATATCAAGAAGCGCAACTACAACATCACCATTCTCGTGCATTCAGACACATCTTCTGCTGTAAACATGAAACAAAGACTCACAGCTCTGCCAATATCATACTTAGATATATTTCCATTACTACTTATCACACATGTAAGGACATGCAAAAACTAAATTTCATCTTGACCAAAGTGGTGGCTGTCTTTTGCTAAACCATCAGTTAAAAATGCTACTTGTTAATCCTCAAACTACCAGGATTTTCCTTGGCAAGTGGATGGAGAAGCACAATAAGCAGCATTGTTGTTGGCCCAATTTATTTACTCTGCTAAGTATTAACCTGCTGGAAAGCCGGGTGTACTTTGTATCACACTCCCAACTTTCCTGTGCTCTCCTCCCTTTGTGCATTCTTTTCCTTACTTTCCCCTTCCCCCTGTGCTCTGGGGCGCTGACCATCTTTTACTTTTGGTGTCAGTGAGTTCAGCTGTGGCCCCTGTGCCCTAATCGGCTGCCCCTCCAGCCATCTCAGCTTCTCTCTCTCTCCTCTTTTTTCTTTTTGCTTCTTCATGCTTTCCAGAGCACAGTCTGCTCTCTCGCTCTCAACCAGCTTAGGCCTCTCAGTCTTTGAATGGTAGCATCTGCATTTCTACATCCCGCCTGAGTGTGTGCCCTTTAATGTGGACTTTTCTTTTTTTCAGTACCCGTTTCCTTTCATTAGGCTACTATCCGTGCACGTATGGAAACAAATACACACTGGCCGAGGAGCCATTGGTCACAACTAGTACACCACCCTGCCTGTGCCAAACATACAGCATGTTTTAAAGGCGAAGACTTTCACTTTTTTTGGTAGCTAGAAGACGACCAGAGCGTAAACAGAAAATATTAACAGCACGTTGGGTTTGTGGAATGCACACACCGTGCAAATATAAGGTATGCACCTGGCAGTAACATTACATTAGATTCCACAGATCCCTGGTCCTCATCTCTATCCTCCTCTGAGCTTACACAACTCTGGCTCCTTGCCTTGGGAGCCGTGAGATAAAGAAGTCTGTGTGCTCACACTAACAGGAGAGCGTGTACACGTGCACACAGCAGCTATCAACTGATAACAGAACAGATGGGCGTTATAAGGCCTCTTCTGCACCTGTGCAACATGGCTGTATTGATAATGGACAACCGATGCAGACACGTCAGCAAGAAGGCGATACGAGGAGCAGCAACACTCAAAAAGAAAAAAACAAAAAAAACAAACAGATGACTAGATGACAAAATTTCACATTTTGTTCATGATAAGAGGCACATTTATCATATACGTGTAAAGGCCTGAGTTTTTGTATTCTTGATTAGACAGATCAGTGATAATGTCGGTGATAATTCTCAACATGCATTCAAAGACATGTAAAGTCAACAGAAGAAGAGGGAAAAAAAAAAAACCAGGGGGTGTGAAATACTCAAAATGACGTGATTCATCATTTTTATCATATGAGCTATAAAAAGTTTTTTTCTTTTTTCTTTCCAGTGGAAATCACATGAAAGCAATAAGATTGACAAATATCTTGCTTGCTTGGCAGATTCAGAGGAAGGCCGGGAGTCTCACCTTGCAACCCTCACAGGCGCTGACACCATAGTGGTACCCTGAGGACTTATCCTGGCACACAAAGCAGGGCTTGTAGACGCGGGGTGGAGGGGGAGGCGAGGGCGGGCTTGGCACTATCTCCTCTGAGCTGGTACTCTGGGTCTCTATTGCTGTGGAGAGGAAAGAGCAACAAGAGAAAAAGGTTAGTGGACGCTGCCAGATGGAGCTCCGGCACACTAGCAATAATCAATGAGTGGGATCAACGCATAATCTCATGTAGACACTCACACAGATCTTAAACAATCCAGTGCAAACAACCAGAAGGGGGAACGCACTCAGTTTCAAGTGTTTTCAGATCAGCCACAGGAAAGATGCCTTCAAAGAACAAACACTCTTGCACACACAGAGGGAGCACAAATGAATCCACCCCTCTACAGCATTCTTATTTACAGCTGAATACGTGGTTTCTCTGCCTCTGTTTGGACATGACAGCAGGGGGTTACATCGCAAGCAGGGTTCAAAGGCAGGTTTTCTCCAGGTGGCCTCGAGTTGTGCCTTTTAAATTGCGTGCTCTTTTTAAGTGCTTCAAAATATAAAAAGGATAAAGGGTACACGCTGTACTAGTCAAGAGAAACAAGCTGATTCTCACCAACCAAGACAGGTCTTTGAAACTCCACTACCCCACACAAGCTTATTTAATATCACACAGGTAAACATGAGGTTAATTACTAAGTAAAGGGTGAATTGACAAACCAAAGAGCAGTAAGGTCATATATCAGGTGTATCAAGTTATTCCAAAGTACATTTGGTGTCTTATTGTAGCATTTCTAAAAAAAAAGTCCCTTCATTCTTATTTTGAAAGTTCAGTCACTCCTGACCAGCTATCTCTGGTTGGCAGGTTGCTTTAGTGACTGTTATCCACAACATTTAGCTCCTTCACTGGCGCCTCGTCCAGCAGTCGGATGTACTCCAACTCCACAGACTTGGGACTGCAGGTGGCGAAGGTAATCCTCCTTCCACATTGGTTATCAGCTGCGAGCTTGATGTGCTACTCTAAACAGAACCAGCAGCAGGTGGATAATAGATTCATGAACCACTACACCGAGCTCATTGAGGCAGGAATACAGAAACGTGGACCGAGGGCCAGTTCGGCTATCAAAGGGAGACGCACTGAAGAGGCAAGACGATCGCTCTGCACCCTTATTTATTTGTCACAAAGAATAAGCACCACTTTATAAATTGCATAACTGTGTGCGGCGGAGTCTCTGTTTGAGTGAATGACACACACACACACACACACAAACAGCATGTATCCTGTCATATCATTTGTGCATGTACATGGTAAACAAAGCGACCAAGGATTATACAGAAGTAACCTCCCTTCACTGGCCTCAATGTTTTGTGTGTTACAAAACACAGCGCTTCCATTAGATATAACAACACACATTCACAGCAAAGACCTTCACCCTGTAACTTATATATGAAGTCTGTGATCCAGCAGCGTGTTCTACTTGTCATACCAACGCCAGAAAATAAGCCACAAACACACGAGTGACGGAGCTTTAGAATCCCATGCTATGGCACTCAAAGCAGGTTCAGGTTCATGGCATGCAGGTGTGCATCCTTTTAACCCACATTGTTCCACCCAGCATCATCAGCTTAACAGAGAGAGAGAGAGAGAGAGAGTGTGCGTTGGCAAGAGGCTTAGGAGTTACCAGCACCTCAGTGCTTGTGTGTAAACAAGCCGTGTACAGTATATTATCAGAGGGGGTTGGCTCAGCAACACACTCCACGTGACTACACTTCAGACAAACCCTGCGCTTGCATGGTGCCTGCACTGCACAGTGGGCAAAATAACAAAAGAATGCCTGCCCCCCCCGCCACGCACACAACTATCCTTTTATACTGTCTCTGTGCAGGTGTCTACTTGCCAGTCTCTACGCGAACAGAGCAGATGGTGCAAGAGAAGATTATATTCAGAACAATCACAATAAATCTGACACCCTTATATGTTCCTGTTTCCTGGAAAAGGGTAACAGACACAATCACACTACACCAAAATCTAGTCCCTCCAAAGCCTGCTTGTTATCTCTGCCATCAGGAGAAAAAAAAAAAACATACTGCGTGTCCGAGCGAGTTTCAGGTGTCGGGAACAGCTAAGCTTCAAAGTAATAAAGCTCGCTTTGCATCAGCTAACGGTGACACTTAATAAGGCCTAGCATAGCGAGGGGCGTCGTTTATGAGGCCCAGATGTCGTATGCCACTTTCGCACTGACGGCGACCTTTAAAGCTCTTGGTGTAAATTGGTCAATGTGATTTAAGGAGGGAAATATGTGGCTCAGAGGGGGGAGATAGTGGTTTTCATTATTTTTAAAAGCAAAAAAAAAAAAGTTTTATGGAGTGAGCAGAGGGGGATATGGGGAATGAAAATTATCTTTTTGGATAATGAAGGGTGGAGATAAAAGGAGGAACAACAAATCTAGTTTTAGGGAAGAAAACTGTGTTGTTTGAGTAATAAAGCAAAAGATAAAAATACAAAACAGATGAACTGCCTACAGACATCAGCTTTACTCCTCCCTGAAGCTTCAGAGTCATCAGCAGGTGGTATATCTGTCCAAGAGACTATTTGAAATCAAAAGAAATCTTCAATCTGACTCATGATTCCCATTTAGTTGAACTCATGTGATCACCTGTTTAGTTGTGCTTTGATACAAAGAACGGGACTAAAGTCAAAGCAAGAAGGTCCAGCTCCAACTTGCTTTTGATCATATTTTATTGGTAAAATTCGGACCTGAAGTGATCATTTTAATTGACAAACACAGAAGCCTGGAAAGGATAATCAATGCCAAAGTCAGCTGTATCCGTCTCACACCCGCTGCTGATGGATTCACTGCCTGCAGGCATCGTAGATGGAGAGAGGGGGTGGATGCTGTCTCACTGCGCAGCAAAGTTTACAAGATTTGCCAGATTTTAAGATGCGCGTCAAATTAAGCTTTCATTTTATCTTGATCATAACAATTCATATAAGCCAGACATGGGCACTGTAGTGGTTTAAAACATACTCTCAGACTCAAAAGTATAAAAAAGCGTGATAAAGGACACGACTGGCTTCTTGCTCAATGTGTACACACGTAAAGAGCACAGTTATCAGCTCTAGATTGATGCAGTCTTTCACTTTACTTGGGCTCATTACAGAAAGCATCCAAACTGGAATCTTATCCAGAGCAGAAGGTGATTTAACTGGACCAGAACCTCACCAGCCTCTATCATCACTGATATCAAAGAGGTAACGTGTATGTGCAGAGCCTAAAGGGTACTAAGAGACGCTACCATACCCTGCCATAGCCTGTTCATCCTGGCGCCATCTGGCAAGCAATTAAAAATAAAATAAATAAATAATAAAAATCGGAAAAAAAAAAAAATGTACCACCAGACATCAGGGTAGCTTCTTTCCTCTGACTGTGAGGCCACTGAATTCACACTCCTACGCTTCATCATCAATTAAGCTTCAGTTATCAAATATCTCATCATTCATATTTTTTTGGTAATACAAAGGGAACGCATCTGTTTGGTTATACAAGTTAGTGTTGTATAATGATCACTGAAATTAATCTTGAAAGCGGAATCAGTGTCCTTATCGCCGCATCTTTAAAGATTTATGCGTCAGATGAGAAAACTCAAGCTGCAGCTCAACCATGAAAAAAATAAAATAAAATATTTGCACTAAATCGGCAGGTGGTATGGAAAGAAAAAGCACCACACTAGACTCAACTATATTACACAAACTTCTGTTTGCACTTCAATCCAGGCATTCAATCCAATTATACATATAACAGAGAATAGAGGGCAGGAATAATACATCCAAGAGAACATGTGTGGACATATCCAGAAAAAAAAATTACATATATAGGAGGTAATTTCGTCCGAAGGACGTGAAGGATTCAGTCTGAATGAACATGACAAGGACAACAGATTGTGGGCAGGGAGACGGCCTGCCCTTTGTTTGCATATTGCCGTTTTATTGGTGTCATTATGAGCCATCTTTGCCCATGCCACTGGGCCATGTAGTCACCACACTCATGTCAAACAAATTAAACTTAAATAGAGCAGGCCTTACATAACACGGCATCTTTTCTCATTACGGGTAGAAGGGAAAAGAAAAAAAAAAAACATTCACAGTTTTGCGCGCTCTTCTGCGTCTCTTGATGTGGACTGATTACAGCCCTGCATTATTAGGGTGACCACAGAACTATTCATCCACATTAAAGCTGCCTTCATTAGAAACACATAGACAAACAGATGCGCCACCCACCCACCCACACGCATGCATACACACACACACAAAAATCACATCTATGCTTACATTTAAAGCAGGCTAAAGGGTCTCTAACGGCCATTTAAAAAAAGACCCAACAGTCGAAAACAAACACACACAGAATGTACACTCGCTTAATGAGAGCACCCATGGAAATCTGGGACACAGGGATAAGAGTCTGTGAGAGGGCTGGCGACTGTAATTAAATACAATGGCTGGCTTCTGGAGCCTTGTCAAGCTGAGGCATGGAGCAAAACAATGGCAGGCCTGTGGACAGAGAGGCAGAGGAGCTCAGAAGAGAGGACAGAGCTACTTAGTCCTTAAGCAGTTCTCAACCAGGCATTATTCAACACCACCCTGCATCCAAGCTCTGATCAACACCACCCATCTTACAAGCCTGCCTTTTGTATGATCTGCAAATATCATACGCACAAACAGTGGAAAAACTGACTCACGCTCGCCTGGAGAGCTTCCCTCAATATCCTTGAAACACGTTAACACTGGGGATGTGTGTGTCTATTAAGGTTCCCAGATCCAAGCCCCCTTCCAGAGCTAAGTCACCGCTGTTAACTTCAGCTAGAGTATCACTCCTTTAACCAAGGCAGAGCAACAAAGAGCAGACAATAACCTAAGGGGATGTCGGTAGGAGTTACTGATAAGAAATCTATTGTGCTTCGGTGGGGAACTGAAACACAAACCATATGGTTGCAACAGTTGTTGTTAAGCAGACACAAGGGTGAATGAAAGTCTGCAGCAGCCTGGAATTTTGTCAGATGAGTCCCAGCAGCGGGAATAAGCGACACAGGCTGCCAGGTGTAACCAGCGAAAACCAAACTTGACATGGCGATGACTTGGAACTGCAGAACTTCCCTTAAAGGAAGCTTTGTCTGACCGCTGACTCGTGACTGTGTCTGAGAGTTACGAACGGCGGCTAACAATGAAAAGTTTGAAGCATTCTTTGGTTAGAAATTGTAGCGAGGAGCCAAACACAAAAAGAACAGAGTTATCTAATAAAACCAATTCTGAATGATCAGTATGTCCAAGCACCTTGATTTAATTTAGTTACACATCTCCTTTGATTCCCAGACAAGTCTTATACACATGTGCGTGCATGTGGACGTGCGTGCAAGCTACCCCCAGATGTCTTAATAGCTTAATGTAGTGCAGTGTTCTCGAACTCAGAGCCAAAGCATTGTTGATTTAATTAAGTTCAAGTGTGAGTGGTCTGTAATGCTGCTCTTCAAATTCACTTTGCATACATCATGAGCCACAAGTGCACTTAGAGCGAAGCCGAGGCCTCCCAGCCACATCCTCCATAAGCAATTACCGCAACACTAGACTTAAATGGACAAATATGCACGAGAATGAAATGAAATTTATTCTTATGATAAACTATCCTTAGATGTAATACTGACACAAGATAGCCTGGCTAACATCAGCACTTCAAAGGCATCAAGACCAAGAGGCATACACGCTCTCACACATACACAAACCCCACTGGCTATTATCAAGCCTCCAGACACCAGGCCGTCTCGGCCCAGTGCTGCCGAGCAGTTCTTGAGGTTCAGCTCTAGGTTAGTCCTCTGAGATTTGATTACCTTCATCCCCACTGGTTACTGGGGCCAGCTGTGAGGCATATTAATGAGATTTCACCATCATTAGGGAGAAGCTAAGTACATTAGCAGGCTGGCTGGTTGGCTGGCTGAACTGTAGTAAAGACTATTGCAGAAGAGGAAGGAGAAAAAAAAAAAAAAAGAGATGGAGAAAGAGACAGAGGGCTTCATCGGGGTCCTCCACTTAGCTGAACCCTATTCAGTCAGACTATTGCGCTCTCTGGGTTCCATTAGATTATCTGGACACACAGACATGCACACGTACAGACACATGCCGGCCATCTGTACGCTACGTACGACATATAGACTTCCATTTGTGTTTCTGTACAGTGAGTGTGCTGGAGAAGAGACATCAGACAGACCACCATGCCGCAGGCTGCTGCATTAGGACTCGCTTTGAAGTCTGCTTAAAATAATGAGGTGGGATGGACGAAGGAACAGCCCTGCGGATAGAGAAAGCCTAGGGAGTTGTAAGCCAATGTATCAAGACTGTCCACAAAAACGAAAAGCAGCAACCTAAGAGCTGTAACAGAGCAGCAAGCGAGCAGAGAAGGGCATCATTCATGCACGGTGTTTGACTTTTACCAAATATTCTGACTTTATTTCTGTTTTTCAATGTAAGGAATGCGTGTAAGCATTACAGGCAAAAAAAATTACACACATATGTACAGGAATGCTTTGTCAGCACTCTTCAATTACCGAAGGGGGAAATGGGACCGCTTCCTTGCTTACGGGGAAATCCTGCCATTCTCTAACAAAGCGTCATAACAGCTCTCTGCTGAAAATGGACTGGGGTTCCATTCGCCGCTTTCACACCGATTACTGATGGCAAAGTCACGCACGGCATCTGAATATGAGCCGGAGCGAGGGCACACACACACATACACACACACACACACACACACACCAGCAGGCACGCACAGACTGACAGCTGTAAGGAGACGACCAGTGGGGTGTGTTTGTGTTCAAACACAGAGTGCGAACAGTTATTAGATGGGAGAAGGGGGAGGAAACTGGTGGTGAAGCCGACAGGCGTAAGCGAAAACACACGCTCACAAACAGGAGAGCCTGGGGAGGTTAACATCGGGCAGGAGTGGAGAGCAAAGCCTCCTCCGCTAAGTGAATTTTTCCAGTTCATCCTTGCCAAATGTGAGTCCTAGAGCTTTGAGCAGCAGTCATATTCAAATTTCTGCTTGTCTACACACAAAATAATCAACAATATATAACTGAGGTTTTCTTGGTGGAGGGCTAGCAATGGTAATCTTGTCTCCACAGCCGTTTTCATACAAACTGCTGGTAACGATGGGAGAATGAGGCGAGGACACATTCGCTTTAGCCCTCAGCAGGAGATAACCTGCTTTGGATGTGTCCACACTACAAGCATAGATAACAACAGGCTGACTGTGAAATCACCTGACAATTACCTGTGCTGCCCTAAAGCAGAAAATCAGCATAATCAGACATTGCACGGACTCTGTACTGGGGGCAGTTGGTGTAAAGACCATTTAACCTGTGATCAGCCTGAGATAGTGAGACATTTGCGCTCTCATGTGAAGTTCCTTCGAGCAATATCTTTTAAATCAAAATGGCTTATGATTACAGCTTAGTTTGAACAATGTGAGTGTGCCACCTAAACATGCAAAGACAAGGACTCATAGGTAAGACGAGCAGACTGCTCACAATCAGTGCTCATATGAAGCTGGGTTAGGGAGATTATTGGGGATTGCCTTACTTCCCTGGATGTGCTCCACCTAAGCTGCTGCATGTAAAACCTTCATTCTACCATCTGAACGTACAGAGAGGGGGCAGAGTGAGGTGACGAGAGGAGGTCAAAGTGACAGGAACGCATGAAGTTACAGGACTCTGTCACTAGCGGGTCTCCAGGCTTTCTGAGCATAATAGCGACCACATATTTCTGGAGTTGTGCAACAACAACTGATTCCAAGCCCTGTTTGAAGGTCACATGATTCACATATATATTTAAAATAACGCATCGGACGTCACACTGCCCTTAATGCAAAGGAAGAGAAGCTCAAACTGACAAGTTTAGCCTGATTATATCATTTTCTGCAGCAGATGTAACATCACTTCCACTTATGACATGAAATGACAGACTGGTATTTTGCAACCATTGCAGATATCTAGATTCTGCAGAGAGAGTAGAAATTGATGTGACAGCTTAAGTTTTTATTGTGCATCATGTTTTGAAGACTTCACTGACTCAAGACAAATTTTTGTTTGATGGATAACGCACTAAATTGGGGCCAAACACCCCAAGCCGCCAAAATCGTCCCATCCCATTTAGACTGCAAGAAAAACACACACGTATGTGAGTGATAAATGAGGGCCCGAGCAGAGGCCGAAGGGCAAGGCGGTTCCCGAGTAGGGAGTCTTTCTTGCCTGTTACTATGATCTCTCCTCAACACCAGGAAATGGTGATGTTTGTCTTGGAGCAGGAGTGGGGAAAACAGCAGGTTGGGTTTAGCATGGGTAATTTATCTTCACACCTGGACGAGCAGGAGTGTCTGCATGCATATATGTAACAATGAGATGCACTTTTATTTTCTGCTTTATTAAGGGAAATAACCAACAAAAATGTAGTTAATCAAAAAGTCTTGTATGAAAAGAGCAAAAGTTAAAATTTTAAATTGGCGGTTGTCCCCTTTAAGGTATCCTCGCGCAGCAAACACAGCTCTCAGTGCAGATGTTATGCTTGGATCTCTCATAGGAAGTCCTATTCTGACCACCTGCTGGTTTGCACTTGCAACTTTCACTGGATATCCTCAATATGTCTGAATGCTGACTGCTGCGTTAAATTTCAATTCTGAGAAGGGGACAAGCCAACAACATTTTTGGCTAAATTTAAGGTAGTCAAATGTTTCTCAGATACAACAAGATGATGAAAGAAATTCACATGACACTGCCAATAATAGGGTGAATTTACAGTACAGAACTTTGGGAATTTGGAAGAAAACAATGTTCCTGGTTGCACTCCTGATCTGATAAGCGTTCTTTGGAGATACAGAAGGTTCTTTCACAAAGACCGCTGCTTGTTCTGTCATTAGGTCTTAACCAGAGACCACTCATCACCAATTACGATCCTTTTCGTGACTGCATTAGCATTACAAAAAAATTTGTTTACTCCTTTACAAGTTTGCGGTCGATGAAATTGTAAATGTGCACCAGCAAATGCTCACATTTCCAGGAAGCGCTCCAGTTCTGCACAAACACTGGAAAACTATCTCTGCATTTTAAGACAACTGATGTGAAGCAGCAAATACGTTTATATTTATAAATGCAGTCAAACTGTATCTGGCACTTATGTAAATGTGGATCTGCCTCTCCAAACATGTATACTGTGTCATATTCTGTATGTGTCTCAGAGCCTGTGCGTGTGAACACCAGCATCTTCTTGTCAAGGCGAGGCCTGGTTTTTATCAGCGCAGTGGCCCCCATTATGTTCCCAAAGTCCTTCTCCAAGGGGCCCAAGAAAACTTCCCACTCTGTGCTGCCAGGACTCTGAAATAACAACACGCCAGGTTTTCCTATCACAAATGGAGAACGAACTGAGAACATGTGTGGACAAACTGGATCGTGGGGGGAGGGAAAGAGCAGAGAAATGAGTGATTCAGCATATGGCAAAGGTGAGCTCTACGGGTGCTAGACTTTTTAACGGAGACTTCGTGTTAACCTCAGTAGCTGCTATGTCCTGCTGCTGCTGCCGCCACATGCTGGCTTTTGGTACGGCTAATTCTAAAACACGTTTCATAAATGCAATAAAACACTCCAACATTTAGGGACCCAACTGAAAGAAAAACAAAAAGACAAACACATCAGAAGGCATCCAAAGACTGCTATCTAGCTGGAGAGAACCACAAGATCCCTGGCAACAACGCTCCCCTGCAACCACGAGTGATGCGGTGTAACTCTACCCAGCAGCTGTCCGTGCCTGCTGACTGACACTGGGACTATGTGAATTGGCACTCGCCCCAGGCTGACTGGAGATATCTGGCATGAGCTGATGGTGTGGGACATGGTGGTGAGCACAAGGGGGCAAAAGGCAGCCCCTGTAAGCCAGAGGATACCAGGATGTGCTCTGGAAAAGCAGCACATTTTAGTAACCTGTCGAACTATAGTGGAGACTCCGTGATAGTGAGTGCAAGAATATAAGCTCTTGATTAGAGAGCCATTAATCCACATGATGCCCACAATGGATCTGCCATTGAACATGGAGTTACTTTAAAAAGCTGATCACACACATTTAGCAGCTGTATAGAGCTGAGTATAATGACTGACCTACATTAAGGGAGAGAAGGGGGGAGGGAGGGGAGCGGGAGGAGAGAACATCTGAAGAAAAAAGACGAGATGAGCGACAGGACCAAGGGAGGATGGTGACACGTGAGACAAACATTTCAAAAGCAGGACCCAGATAAAAGCGCCGCATGCTGGCATGTTTGCTTTTAGACGTTTAGTTCAAAGTAAGAAAAAGCAGAAGGTGTAACCACAGTGTAACCTTCCTTTGTCAGCCATTATAAAAGGGAATTTACGCACCGTTTCTGGAGTAACATACAGCTGGGTTACTTCAGTACAACTGAAGATCAAGGTCATCATCGGATCATAACAGGAACACATGCAAGTAAAACCCCGGCCCTTTGCAAACTGTTCTTTAATGTTACCACTGACTTTAAAAGAGTGCCTGCATTGGTTAATTATAGAACTATGCATGAGCAGATGACTGTGTACATGTTTTTGGGCTTTTTCCCCCTAAGACAACAAACTGTACTCGTGCACACTGTGAGCCAGGAGGGTGCCAAAACAATACTAATCCTGGGCCACCCAATACAGACTCAGTGTGTGGTCTGACAAAAAAAGCCTTGAAGGTTAGCATTTACTCATCTGGGTGATGCAGTTTTGCAGGGCCACTTAGAAAGAGTGCAACATAAGCTTCAATTCCCTCTATTCCCATAAAAGCCTCAAGGTCAGTGGCATTACAAGCAGAGTTGGAGGGTCAGGGGCCTGGAAATATTCCTGTGACCTTAAAGTAATCATGGAGAGAGACAGGTGCTGGGGAGGAAGGAACAATGGTTTAGAGAGTTTGTGAACACTGCATGTCTTTTTCAAAAATTACAGTTGAGTGATGTGAGACAGATGATTTCAGTTAGAGTGGAGATCATGAACACATTTCTGCCTTTAGCATTTAAAAACAACGACACACTAGGAAATGCTGGAAAGTGCATTTGATAAAGGAAGTGAATTACGTTCACACACATTAACCGGGCCCTATTCATCTCTATTGGCTGGAGTGCCACACACATTGCCTCTCCTGGTGTTTGAAGGCCAAAAGGCCTTCATGAATACTTGTGCTCTAGTGTTTGCACTTCACTTGCTAACAGAGAGGTTATCTGCCCATTGACACTCACTAATCCAATGTGGCTGGCAGCATTCAAAGTCCTCCGTTCTTAAGCGCATATTCAACAGTGGAGGAAGCGGGTCGTAAATATGGGAGGGAGAAAAGGGCTATTTGCATTAGAGGGCTGAAGTGGACAAGGAGAGGCCTCGAAGAGGTAGATAAAAAAGGGGGAACGAGGATCAAGAGAGGGGGGGGAAAAAAGAAGAGGATCACGAGGATCTGGAGAGAAGAGAGGATCACTAGGGACAGGCTTTGTCATGTTAAATCGCCTCTCTCAGCCCATGTTCTCCCTTTCTCCTCCTCCTCCTCTCTCTGGAGAATACAATAGTCAATCACAGGGGAATAGATTACAAGGGTCCGATCTTCTCAACTTCAGAGCAGGATAGTGACATTGGAAGTGGGCTTGAGGTCGCAAATAAGCGTGTGCGGGACTCAAGTGGGTGACGGCGTGTGCTCAGGGCAAGCAGCGACCCACAGGGCAGAAAACAGAACCCAACAAAACCTACAGAAGACCTTGAGCGCACACAACTTGAGCCAATTTCAGCAGGGCCAAATTTTAAATTTACAACATTGAAATCTCTACATCTATATATGCAAAACCCCACTATTTCATTTGTGTGCTAGTTAAGTAAATGAAAAACACACTTTCTAATTTTGGCCTCTTTCGAAACAACACAGCAGAGGTCGGAAGACAAATATTGGTTATGAGGCAATAAAAAATGCTTTAAAAAGTGCCTCTTCATCACGCCATTTCTCCCCAAAATTAAGAATCCTTTTACCTTTGTCACTTCATTTACTTGTCAACATGAGTTACAGGTTATAGTTAAACCTTACATCTGCCTTCAAGCCTCAGCAGGTTAATGTGCATTCCTCTAACATAGACTGCAAACATAATGACCATGGTTCCCTTCATAAATTAGCTAAAAGTACCAATGTCAGCTTTAGAGTTAAAAGGGCATTGTGCATGTAAATGGAGGCATTTGCAAGAGTCTGGACAAGATGATGCAGCCGGCGTGCCATTATCCTGTCACTAGTCTGTTAAAGAAGTCAAAGATGCTATGACCCAAGGGCTTTTTTTTTTTTTTAACTAGATCGGCAAAGTGGTTAGAGTGGCCTAAAGACCCCTCGGAGACAGCTGACATATGCAGAATTGCCAGACGCAGAGAAAAACAAGCTAAATGCAATTTAGTGAGGCTGCCCATCCTTCATATACAGAGATTTGGAGCCTATATCATTGCCTGACGAGGCCGCAAATTTGACAGAGCCATTCTGCATAAAGCAATGCGAGTAAATCCAAAGACGAGAATAGCAGCTTATAACAAAAGTTCCCCTAAAGGCTGCACAGCCAGCCAAATCTTCTCCTGCTCATGCCCCCTAATGATGAGCGATGACAGGCGTTTTATTCAAATGTCTGGTGCACAGTGTCGGTGGGGCTCCTCTGTGAAGATGTGGGCAGAGTGAGGGGTAAAACTGGGAGGCAGCAGGAGGCACATTCAATTGCATTTGATGTCAGTGCCATTGCAATAAAAAAAAAACCCAAAAACAGAGGTGCATGTCAATAGCACTGGGACATTAGGTTTGCTCTGTGTTTAGGACAAATGGCTGCTGACAGCAGGCAGAGTCATTAAGGGAGTGCAGTGGGATGTTACTAGAATTTAATGGAGGACATGTTTAGCTTCCTCGGGTATGGGTCGTGCTCTTCCCTTCTCTGTGGGTGCTGTCTCTGTCTCTGCAGACACTAATTTCCTGCATGGATCCCTGACCTTTCAATATAACCTGGGGGAACCATTTGATCACAGCACAGGCACACATAAACCACACACCATTTCCTGTGATATGGCTGCCCACCAGTCAGTGGGACTGTTTTTTGTCAGACGACATTGCCTCTTAGAAATGGAAGCCTTTATCATAGAACATCAAGCAACTACATCTTCTTTCCCATTAAGGACTCAACTTCCCTTTTTTTCCTTCTTTTTTTTTAAGAAACAGTAACAAAACTGAAACTGACTGACTTTCAAAAAACAACAACAATCTAGTTTATAAGTTTTGTGAGGTCGCCATTATTGTCAAACTAGTTTAAAAGTGAAAACATGAGTACAGTTGTGCTCCAAGCCAAGCGCTTGGATTTGACTGGTGTTAAAGCTTCCACCTCTCCCTCCTGTCCTTTTCCCCCCAGGGTTCAGTTAACCCCAGCTGGCCTTTGCTGATTCAACTGCTGCCTCTGCCAGCCCTGTGACCTGGGCTTCATTATGACCCTCGGGGGCGACTGGGTCTCGTTTTGCTGCGACCCAGTTCCACTGCAATAGCAATGTATGCCACTCCCAGTTAACTCTGTCCATTAAGCTAAGTGGGGCCCGTCAATTATTCAACAGTTTCCAATGTATAATTAAAGAGATAAGGTGTACTGTCATGAATAGCGGCACACGCAGGTGAGGAAAGACAGCAGTACTTTTAATTCAGCGTTCTTTGTTATCATATATCTCTGGATGGCAAATTTTTTCCCAATGTGATGAGAGGGATGTTCAGAGAAACAATAATGTTAATCAGTAATAAAAAGCAGCAGCAGGGTGTTTCATAATCATTAGATAAAAGACAGGCGAGAGGACAAAATGAGGAAGTGGAGAATTAGGGGAAGTGGTTTAGCATAGGGATGATGAGAAGATGAGAGCTGCATAGAAAGAAAAAGATGCACGGCCCAAAGGATGGGTAGAACATACTCTGTGTTTTTATTCTCATGCTTTAAAAAGAAAAAAACCCAGCTCATTTATAAATCACACTGAACTCAAACGAGAGTGAGTGCAGAGAGAAAATTAGGCCATAGTTTTAAAAGCAAGAGAAAGCAGATTTACAGAGCTGCCCGCCCCCCTTCCCCCCTGCTGTGTAGGTGTGCGTCCTGGGGGAGCCCGTGATGTTAATACAGTTATTAAGCCTCTCCACTGAAGCCTGCTCCACCTCCTCTACCCCGAGCATCAAGGAGTTCTCTCTGCCTGCCAGGCAGCGGGCAAGCTTGCCTCTTCCACAATGAGATCAAACAGGCCCAAGTAGGCCAGCTCAGGGGAAGCCTGTGATGAAGCGTCCCACTGAGCAGCGAGGGCAGGTGGGGTTGGGTATGTCAAGCCCAAGGAGAATCCCAGCAGGCTTTAGGAGAAAGGGTGGGGGTTAGACTTTAACCTTGCAATAGCTCCTCCTTCACTTCTTCGTCTCTTTAAAGTCAGCTGACCAAGATTCCCATGCACCTCTTCTTGGAGTTGGGGATTACAGCCATGAAAGGTTTTAGTGAATGTATATGAGAGCTGACTTTTTCTCTTGTTAGCTTCAAGGATATGTGCAGCCATCAAGGAGGTTTGCAGGTTGATAAGACGTGCACGGCGTACAGCCAGGAACCCCCCCCCCCACCTCCTCTCTATCTCACAACCTAACTGGTTACCCCTGTAGCAGGGTGTAGGTGTGTGTGTCTAATCGCTGCGTTACTGCGTTATAATTCAGACAGGACAGGGAAGATTAGTGTTGCCACTCCTGCCTGTAGCCAAAGGGAGCAAATTTGGGCAAACATCTAGATAGCGTGCAAAAGTTGTTTTTCTAAAGTACTAGCAGGTTTTTTTAAACATTTTATTTTCCACTTATGTGCAGCAGTTCTTAACAGGAATATAAATGAAATGGCTAAGTTTTGACAAACATTGTGACAATGCTGGCCAACTGGCTCGCACACATCACAGGAGGGCGTTTTGTGTCATGATGACACTTGAAACTAAATGAAAGGAAAGAAAGTTAATGACTAAAGAGATGGGCAAGATAAGGCGTAATGTGCTGTAACGTGGTAAATAGGACGGGGATATAGGTCATTCTGTACCAGACTCAGTTCGCCAACACTGGCCTGTTGGCAGCTAATGGATGCAGGCCAAGTCTCTATCAGTCGCACTAGAACACTAATAATATGAGTCACCGTGCCAAGAATCTCTCCTTCTCTTTCCCTCTCCCAGTTTTATCCCTTTACTCGTTTGCCCCTCTTCCTCCTTTGCCATTTGTTCTCTGCTGCTTTTTGTTCAGAAGGAGAAAAGGCCAAAAATCCAGAGACCAAAAAAATGACATTAAACCCCCTGAAAGGCTCCACAGAGATTACTGTTTGAAAATGCCAGCCCCTGCCCGCCTCCCCCTCCTTTTCCCTGCGCCTGAGATCTCTTTTTCCTCTCTCCCTTTACCTCCATCTCAATTTCTTTTAGCTGAGAGGTGCTGACAGCCCAGACACAATAATCTGGCTCTATTGTGGAACTGCCACAGTGGCAGCAGCGCTGTGCAAAGGTTTCCCACGTATGGCGCGAGGGCAAAGCGGGGTGTCACGTCACGGCGGTGCCACTGAACAGTGCCGCTACAAGGGGGTGGGGGGGACTGGTAACTACTTGCAACAGAGCACCATGCAGAGCTGCTTGACAACTCCAGTTCAAAATGTTGTCACCTTTTCCATTAGTCAGCTCCGGGGCTCAAGCAGAGACCGAGAGGAGGGGAAGGACTATCTAAAATCAGAAGTGTAGGACAAAGCACAAAGAGGGCTTCTCTTTGATCACAATGCTATCACTGGGAGCACAGAAAAGATTATTTGAAGGTTGTTCGACTATGGTCAAAACAAAGCAAAAGCCCAACACTGGAACACCAACTGAATTATTTAGTGAGCTCCATCATATCTTTGGGCAAACCTAGTGGAGCAAATGTATTTCTTCATACACTTTTCTCCATTTCCTTCATCTTTTCAGCCAACTATAAAAAGCCTTCTACAGGTTACTGTTAAAAATCTCATGGAATAACAGAATGCACCCTCTGAGCTCCAAGTGCTGCATGGCTGCATATTTCCCCGTAAGCCCAGCCTTAAACTGAAAGGATATCCATGAAAACAGGACTATTTTTTAAAGAAAAAAAAAAAAGGAAAGGATTAGGAAAAGAGAATCATTTGTGTCTGATTTTTAACCAGAGTAGAGAGTGTGTGTCATCCTGAAGGCTGCGTCGTCTCTGGGTAAGAAATTCAGAAAACCAGAAGGTCGTTGACTTAGGTCCACTCACTGCAAAACGAACAAGCAGCAAGGAATTCCGGCACATTATTTTTCCCCGGAACAAAGAAAGGACCTCGGCATCTGACATAACCATTTAATTAACATGATATGGGCCTAGAAACGCTCTCTCCTTACTATCAGCCAGGGTACATCAATAACAATAGCCCCAGATAAGAGAGAGCAGGTCACAGCAAAGGTTAGACGTATCTTTAAAAAGACAATACCACCTCCCTTTTGAACACACAGCAACTCCACTCGTAACAAACAGGATCGAGTTGTTTCCCGCACTGGTTTGGAGCTGCTCAGCTACGATGCATCTCTTGGCTCACAGAGAGCACAAACATATCAAACGTGGTTACGGGGGAACAAGCAGCATGTAACCCGAGCCCATCTGCCCCCTTCAGTCGGACATGCTGTCCTATCCATCACTATCCAGCTCTATACTCTTCCTTCCCACCTCGACCACACTGCTGGCAGTCTATTTCATCCTGGTCCCAGGTGGGTCTTTAAGAGTCAAATGTCAGAGGCCGAGCTCTAGCCAGACACATAATGAATATGAAGTGATTCAGAGGGGCTGTGGGAAAGAGAGGAGACTGGTGTCCAGACAGTCCTGAGTCATGCTGAGCAGACCTTTGGCTGGGATGATATGAGAGAGAACCACAGAGGAAATGCTACACAACATGGACATCTGATGTTATTTAGAAAGGTGCTTTCATAAATCAAGACATATAAACAGGTTTCATCTTCCTCCAGACTTGCCCTGTATGTTCCTGCGGGCTTGTTAGAAACGGAGATAGCAGGTTAAATATAAACCAGAAAACAGACTCCAGTTATTAACTACAATGAGATCATCTGAAACACCGAGACCGTTTGCTATGTTAGGAGCTGGCCTGCTGGCTTAATAAAAACATAGTTGAAGCCAAGGGGATTTTGTTTTGATGTGCACAAAATAACCGCAGAACATTTTGTGATGGGATCACACCTGCTGAGACGCGTTCTCAGACCAAATATTTTATATTGACACCACAAATGAGGACGAGGATGGGTCACCTGAGGATTTATGAAATAGATTACAAATTAAAAACAATGTGGGACGGCGGTGTAAAGCTATCATTCCCACACCCTTTACACACTGCGCTTGTGGGTCGGATTGCACACGTGTTTGAACTTGACCTTCATTCTAATATCAAATACACATGTGCAAAGTTTCACGGCTGCATATTGCACAGTTGAAATGCTACAGTGTTGAGAAACTCTGCCCACAGACTGAAGGGACATGTGAACACCTGCCCTATAAAAACAGCCTTTAAAAGGCAGTCCCTGCTACAGCAGGTGTCACCGGGGAGCACACAGACTCACTAGGTGAAAACAATAGCAGTCATGCTGTTGCAGCTGATAAATAAGGGCAGGTCTGATTCAGGACTCCATGCTGAATTTTTTCCCCCCTTGCATTCAACGCAAACACAGGCTGTGGCAGAGCATTCGTTTTCAGTTAACAACACCAACTGAGACGGCAGCAACACGGTGCTATTTTTTTGTCCCGCTCATGTGAAAGTGCCAGGCTTTTGTATTTTTAGCACACTAACCTCTAACCTATTTTTTCCCCCCCTCGCTGTCCTGCTCTCAAAATAGGCGGGCATTCCACTGCGGTGCATGTGCAAGTGTGCGTTTGTGTGTGAACTACTTGAGGTGTGCACAGTTGTCATCCATGTGATGCTAACAAAGATCCCCAGAGGCAAAAACTGAGGATGAGTGTGCTGGTGGGAAGCAAACAGTCCTGTGCTCTGGCCTGGAGCTAGTGGCCTGAGAGAGCCTGGCTGACTGCACAAGAGAGGCAGAGGCATGCAGCGGTCCTCTGCAACTGATGAAACAAGGCAACATTCCATGTAATCACTCTATATATAGAGGATGCTGAAAAAAAAGAAGGTTTGAGGCCAGGAAATCTTGTAAAATATGAGGAAAAATTAGGGCAGGGAAGCATTAAAGATTAATCGCCACACTGACTGCCCGGCTCAGGCTTGCCATGCGGAGAATGCCACCACGGAGATGGGAAACAGGGAGGGAGATAAAGTGTGAGAAAGGACACACTTTAGGAATGAAAATGCCTCGCAGATGAATTCTGGGATGATAAATGTCCGTGGTCCAATACCCTGATGAATTTATGTGTGTTCCATTGTGGGAGGGTGGGGATAAAACATGGAGATGGGGAAGAGATGGGAAGCGCAGAGAGAGAGAGAGAGGGGAAGAGGGAGACAGTGTGCCGGTGAGGTAGCCATGCAGAGCACATTGCGAACAAGCCATCTGTAGAGATAAGTAAAGAAGTGATTACAACAGGCCCAGCTCAATTTCTGACAGTTGACGCTTGACTGCCCCTGAAGAGCCGAATTGATTTAAATGAAGAAGCAATGAATATTTTAGAGGGCAGAATCCCCCTTTAACCTGAACAGTTTTGATCTCCCTCCCAGCCCCGTGCGTGTGTGTAACGGTGCAGACACCAGGGAGAATGTAATTATTGATAGTGAGATTACAGCCCTGTTGTCGCAACGGCTGCAATCAGCTGCCTCCTTTAAGCCCTGATGAATCAATGACACTGCCTGGATCTTTTCTGTCTGCACTGCTTTGTTCATCAAAGTCAGCTTTGCAGTGTACACTAACCCTTGTTTGGGGATTTAGCGGCAAACCAAACTGGTGTACAGTACACTCTGACTTTTGCCTCCGGCTAATTCTCTCCGCAAACAAGCTGAGGCCCATCGGTTTGAGCGTGCGTTCATGTGTGCACAAAGGAAAAGAAAAAATGAAATGCCCAGACAAAAATATGCTGAACACGTGATGTACTCGATATGCAATAGCAAGGCATTACGTCGCGCCACCTGCAAGACAACATCAAAGTTGCGAGGCAGCTATAGCAGTGTTTGGAAGTAAAAAGCCGGTTATTCTGCCACTCTGTTCAAGGTGAGGGACCACACCCAGTCATTACACGTTGTGGAGTGACTGAGCCAACGGGCATTTAAACAAACAAAAACACGCATCTTTGTTGCTCTTGGTAAACTTACAGCAGCGACTGTTGTAAGTAACTGTTGAATTGCATTAAAAGGGCAACAACTGCTCCACAGGTAGGTGGCAAGGAGCCGTTTTTGGGAGCAAGTGACGACAGGTTGTGAAATGCTGCCCTGCAGCCTTTCCCAGGAGAATGGCAGGAGCAATGCTGAACTCCGGTCACCCCTCTGCCATTGCAAACATACCTTGATGACACAATTTGTTATTGATGTTACCCTGAAGGTGAGAGCGAGCGTATTCCGGTGGACAATCAGATCGCACTCTTTCACCCACACACATCTCCCCGCTCTGTGATGTCCCAGGCATGCAGGCTACTAAATGGCAATCACCTTTGGTTGATCGGGTTTAGATAGATGTGGCAAAATGAGGAGACTGCCTAATGCTTTCCTTCTCTAGAAGAGCAGATGACCTTGTCTCAGAGCTGTGCATCATTTCCACCAGTCCCATCAAGTCCGGACCAATAACGCCCCACAATAAAATCCTGATGTTCATGATGGCACCAAGACACATTTGTATACAAGCAAAAAACATAAAATTCAGGGACTCCACAGTCGCATAAAGGGCACGGTCATTCAGGAATACTAAAGCCTGGAATTTGCATTCTTGCCTTATATAAACAAAGTTTAGCTTGTAATGCTTGTAATGTTTAATAACATTACAAGCTGTAATGTTATTAAAGTGGCTTTGCCAAGAAATCTTTGATTGTTCCAAGAAAATAAAATTTGTACTTAATGATCTTCCCCTCGTAGGATAGAACCCCCCCCACACACACACACACACTTCTGTGCCAGAAACCAACAGTACTCTAGCCAGTTCTGCTTAGTGACCGGACTCACTGTTTATTTTCTGTTGTTCATGTTTTTCCAGTTTCCAGCATGCACTATAAAAAAAAACATGCACATAGAAAGAAAAGGTGCAGGAAGTGATATTTGCATTTCTTTCGTAAGGCTGACACAATCTGTTCTCCTGCACAAAGTCCAAACACATCACCCACTTTCTGTGTTTCAGTGTTGCTTCACAACACAAACAATTATGGATGTTTTTTGTTGTGCTGATACTCCAGACTCAGAAAAAACTAAATGGACTTGCCTGTAAATCCGAAACTTAAAAAAATGCAAATTCAAAAAACTGCTCTTACAGCCACAAAAAAGGGGGGACAAGGACTTAAGGACTAAATATCAAACAACTCAGATTATGACACATACTGTTCATGTAAGCGCACTTTCATCATCTTTCATCATCAGAAGACAAACATGACAAAGAATGCTTTGCTCTCCATCTCACATATGCTCTATGCAGTGACTGATTCTTTTACACTATAGACAGCCTGAGAAAAATATAACCCAAAGAGCAAGACGCCCATGGGCTGCAGAGCATTTGAGCCTACCGTGCAATCCCCCCTTTCCACCATATCCCCAGTTTTTAGTGTGTGACAGTCATGTGAACAAAGCCGCGTGCATTCTTTCGTGCATGAGCCTATAACCGCTGTAAGGATTCTGACTGTGACTCAGTGAAAAATCAAGTGGATTTAATCTGCAAGGCCACAGACTTTTCACCTGAGCCATTCAGAGCCTTCTTCCAAGTAGAACCAAATTACAAACAGCACACAATGCCTATGACTGGGCAACCTGGTGATAAACAGAGGCTACATGTAAACAGTCAAACCTCTTAATACACACCATCTTTTAAGAACTCGTTTTACAGGCTCATAGTGTGCTGGATTATATCAATTGATGTAAAATGGAAACATAATCTTTCTCATATTGCACCTTTCAGTCTCTTTAAGGATCCCCTCGGGAAAAGACCAATCTCCTATGGTTAGTTAGCTAGCCTGGCAAAAGAGCACTGAACATTGGTTATGTATCATAACTACTCTACAAATGCTGTTGTAGGCCTTAACCCTTTATCATCCAAGTATCATACTTACTGTGTAATTCTGACTGTAAAATGACAAAATAATGCTCATCTTTCTTTTCTCTCTAGCCCAAAATGATTGAGGGGATATGAAAATCTAGGCAGGGCTGGTTTTTCTGTCTGTATTCAAAAAGCAGTACATACAACTGCATTGTGCTACCGTGATACAAAACCGGCAAAAACTGACTTCTCTTTTTTCCAAAAATCATTAATATTGTCTCTAGAACAAACAGTTATAGAGATGTGATCATCTGTCATTTAACTATAGCATTAGATTCAAAACAGCCGTGTCTAATGAAGTGCATGAAGGGGCTCTAACAGATGAATAACAATGGAAGAAGCTGCTGATTCCATGGCTTAAGATAGACAGGTATAATTCAAATATATATTGGTGATACAAGTAAGAAAATGAGGAGTAAATCTGAATGTCAGTAAATCCAAGCTGAGCAACAGCAAGTCCTGTGCGACTTAATTACGCCCCATTGGTGTGTGCTTTGGACTTTATAACGTTTAAATGCACAAAAGAAACAATTTGAAGGAATATCACCAAAGGGAAGGGAGTAGACTCAAGAGCATAATATGGCCTTGTTAAAGAACCAGTAATACTGGGATGAAGCACCCATATGATGTGGATTTATACCCACTCACTTAGTGGGTCCAGAAGGCCGTTTTAGGCTAGATTCACTTTAGCAAATATGTCACTGAGTGCATGCTTAGAGCCAGAAAGCTCTTCTGTGAAGCCTGTAATGAATAGTTAGATCCAATGTGGAGGGGTTGAAAAAACAGAGGACCAAAAAAGAAAAGCACAGAGGGGGTAAAAAGAAAAAAAATGGTAAGACCTACCAGGAAAAGTGCAGAGGAACATACCATGACACTACTCTCTGTGAACTTCAAAAAACAAAAAAAGCAAACAGATGTTTATGGGATTGTCTCGTGATTTTTTTGAATCTGGCTCATTTGGATTCCTGCGTGAGAGCGGGGAGTGACGAGGAAATCTCGCGCTGTTGTCTCGGTTGTTTTCTAGCCCTATGATCCAATAAGCCTCTGAGCCACGTGATGACACTTACGGATGTTGCGCCTCTCTGCTCTACACCCTCCTGTCAATGTTCTCTGGTTGTGCACTAAATTTTTTATTACATTCAAGCAGTAAGGCAAAGAGCAGATATGCTACCCCTCACCCACACACACACTCTTACTCTCCCCCTGCAATTCCTCCATTGAGCAAAACAATGTGGAGTCGAGTAAAGGATCAGAGGTCTTTTCCTGGGCCAAACCCCCACAGTCTCCCCTCAGACGAGCTCACATGGTTTGAATCAATGCCGCCACTAGAGCTGTTTTAGTGGACCGGTTCAATAAATACTATAAGGCTCTTTGAATATCTGTTTAGGAAAAAAAAAAATGTATGGGCTTCGCCTCTTTACTCAGGAGAGATCTTTTTCAAAGAAAATAATGAGATGAGAAAGATGAAGAAAAGATTACAACACGTACAAAATAGTTATGGCTGCTTTTGTCTTTTGTTGTTGCTGCCAAACATTAGAAATTCCTGTCTAAATTTCCCTTTGTCGTGCGTTTCTATAGTCTTGAGACAAGGAGGAAATTGGTCCTTAAGAGCCCGTGGAGATTCCTGCCTTTTTTTTTTTTTAGCTCCTTCAGCAGTGAAAGACAACAGAGGTATCCCTTTATAAAAAGGGCCTGCTCACGCTTTATGCAGCCTGGCTCTACTGAGGTAAAGAATGGGAAGCAGCTCTTGCTATACTTTGTTGCTGCAATAAAACTCTCTCTCTCATATCTGCAGCAGATATGCTATCAGCAAAATTAAATCTCCCACGGCTGCTGGCGGATACTGACCCAAGGAGATCATGCAGCAAACGCATGAACATATCATCAATCTAAACTAAATCTCACTGATATAAAAGCACAATAAACCTGCCATTTATAAAAGACTGCTATCCTCACTTACTAGCAGAGGAGTCTACACATAAAATCATACTAACTGAAATATTGTTGTTGTTTTTTTTAATAAAGTTATGCGAGAACATCACTTCAAATTATTTATTAAATATAAATAAATGAGTGCAAGGCTTTCAAAATGTAACAGATACGGTTGTCTGGTGAAGGCCATGGTGCTGCTGCTGAGGAACTTTGGCCTGTGGGTACAGCTTCCCAGATTACCAGAGGACCCGGGGATAACACTGGCATGAAAGTTTGATCTGATTAACGCTGGCATCGTTTGCACAAACCTGGTTTGCATTAAGTGCAGATTTCAGGAACGCAAAAGCTTCGGGTAGCGTGGCCTGGATCAGAGCGCAAACAGACTGGCAGGAAAGAGGAGGGAAAAACCCCAAACCTGAGCGAACGCTCAGAAAGAAACGAGAGAGACGAAAGTGGGTCAAATATATATAGGCCTGTTGCAGCATTGACGGCTTACTGATTGTGATAACGTGCAGCGCTGTTGAGCACATATTATGGGGTTTAAATTATTGAAGTGGTAACTCCAGAATAAAAAGGCCTTCAAATGATCGTTTCACATGCGACCGGCGTGTGCTGGGAAGAGCAAAATAGGACATATAGGGATTATTAAGCACACACACTAACAGGGAGGGTTCAACTTCACCAATTAGTGAGATGAAGGGGGGGGGGGGGGGGTGTTTAAAAAAAAAGAGCACCTACAGTGATTGGAGCCGTTCCAGTGCTGGTTCCTGATGGACGTGCTGTACGGATGGGGCGCCCCGGGCACCAGTCCTTTCTCCGGGATCAAGCATCCTCTGCTCTGGTTGTAGTAATCCATCATTAAAAACGGGTTCGGGCTGGGATTCAGTCCCACAACGTCCACACTCTCATACATCATACGAAGCAGGGCGACGGCAGGGGGGAAATATTAGCAAGAGGGCAAAAAAACAAAAAACCCGAATTGTTTGTGAGGGGTTGGTTTTCAGCTCGCCACCAGCAGCGGTGCCGAACGGAGGGGGGGAAACTGCATTAAAATCGAGGGGAAAGTGGTAAATCCAAACACAGCGGGGACATCGGAACATTTGGCATCTTCTCACGGCAATGTGAAGATTGAAAACCAGACCGATGGATGAATCGGTGTCCGAATGCGCCTGATCGGATATGAAAACATAATCTCAAAGAGCAGTCTGCGTTGTGTCCGAGGTAAGAAACTCGACAACAGAAATACAATAAAAGGAAAAAAGAAAAAGAAAATCGGGGACGAGCCGAATAACTTCAACAGAAGGTGTCTGTGTTTACGGCGTTGCTCAAACAGAGCAACATATGAGGCTGTATCCACACGACAAAGAATATATCCAACCCCCCCGTCCAAAAAATCTTTAAATAAATACAACACAAATCTCCAAAGTCTGCGTGGACAGCGCAGGGAGATTTGGGAATGTGTTGCAGGCGCAAATATTAGGAGAGGGAATTCCGCAGAGTTGCAGTTTGTCCTTTTGGGTTACGGTCGGTTGTCCCGTTTGCGCCCGTCGTGGGTGGACTCCTGTCAGCTCCGTAAAACGAACCAGTCCCCCCTCCTCCTCCTCCTCCTCCCCCCAGCCTCGCAGACTCTGTTGCACTACAACAAGCGGCCGCTTCCCTCCGTCAGACCCTGCTCTCCAACATCCAGGCTCCCGTTAAAACGCGCAGCGCCGCCTTGTTTTGTATTCGGGGAAGAGAAGCCTAAAACCATTCCCACACCAAACCGTGCGGCTATCATGTTCTGCAGAAATGTGACAAGGCACAGCAGCTGAGAGCTTTGGCTCCACCTCCACTCGGCTCTTTCTCTCCCTCTCTCTCTCCATCCCCCCCCCCCCCCCCCCCCTCTCCTGCTTCCCCTCGGTGCCTTTCATGCGTTGCTCCGCCCCTTCTTTAACCCCTTCAGGGACGTCACCATGGATCTCCCTCTCCCGAAACACGGGCACTGCGGGAGTGTTTCTTTTTGGGGGGTGAGCCCGCCGGCCGCCGTCAAACTGAGCAGCGAGGGCTTTAAATAGGAAAGTATTTGAGGACATGATTAAGTTATATAAGCTCGGTAATTAGTCTTGCGTGTCTTTATAGAGTGATTGTGCACACAGCGGCTGCTATATCACAATCTAACTCTCTCGTTTCTTTTTTTCTTTTTCCTGGAAGTCCCCGTTTATGTTCTCACTCTTTACTGGGCTCCTCCTTCCAACTAATTTGACCCTTTCCCCTCATCAGTCCCTAACCCTCCCGATTTTCTTCTCCCCCAGCCGCGGTCTCCCTAATTTGCCTAATGCTATGCGGCTGAACTTTTCCTGAACCCAGGCAAGTAGGCAGCCTCACCTTCTGGTGACCCACTGGCTGACTCGGATCTCTGGCTTGCTCTCATCCCCACATTATTCAAGGTTTCCCACCTTGTATACCCAGTGTAACACTATTACACTTTTCCTCTGGTGCTGCCCAGAGAGGCGCCTCGGTTCACGCAGCACACACAAGGATAAAAAGTGCCAAAGTCACCCAGTCATAGTAGCAGGGCGCTTAACTTTTTCTTTCCTCCCTCACAGTTTAGTTACAGCTAGAAGAAGTCCAGGAAGTTGTTTTCAGAGTTGCTGCCTTTATACCGCAACATTCCAGGTAACATTGTTCCAGCTTATTAAGCAAACCCTGCAGCTGTGTCATCCATGAGGCAGAGCAAAGCTCACACTATAAAAGCAGTTTTAACAGTCAGCTGACGCTAATATCAGTGCTGATAAAAATATAGTGGCAATGAAGTTTGTAGCCCCGTGAGTGCATCCAAACTTCTCATGTTTTGCCTTTTTCCCCCTTATGTGCTTCAGAAATCCCAGCCTGTAATTTTGTGATTGTCATGTGATCTGGAGGACAGCTGCTGGCCCAAATTGTCTGTGCATGCATAATAGTAGAGATTAAGGCCAGGCACCAACATACAAAACTGTGTGTTTTTTTTTTTAACCTTAACAATGTAAAAGCAGAAATGTAACGTTTGAAAAACACAGAGGAAATTTTGCCCGTTTCATAACTCAGTGGGACGTCCCTGACAAAGTCGAGAACATAGGAGGACACTTTCCGAGCTGTTTTGGTATCTTGATGTGGACGCAAAGCTTTTCCAAAACTGCCAGGGTGGACAGTGAACATCTGATACCCGATCTTGTGAAATGTATCTGCGCAAACACAAGCACGGCCAAAAAACCCTGAGTGGCTTGTATTGTAACCTACACCACAGCCGAGACAATACCTCTCCTCCCCCACTTTCCCTACACCTGAGCCACAGGCCACAGCTGGGTCTGACCAGCATGTTTTTTGTTTTTTTTTTTGGAAAGGGATTATCTGCACACTGGCAGGGGGGCTCGGCTTGCTCCGCCTCCACTGACTGTGACACTTATTTAATGCAGGCCCCTAGTGTGTTTACCCTGCCTGATAAGAGCCGATGTGCAGGCCTGGGCCATGACGACCCCTCGCCTGCATTGATAGCGCAGCCACACATTCCTTGACAGGATTAGCCCAGTGAGTAATGGCTGTCAGAAAATGCTAATTTTCCAGGCTCTGTTTTCCTCTCTGAAGAGGGAGCATTCATCCCTGGGTAATACCCCATGATTGCATAAAACAAGCTGAGAGATAACAGACTGCTGATCATTACTTATTAAGAGAGGGGAGAATACAAGATTAGGCTGACATACAGTCCTTTTCCCACAGCTTTTTATTTGTAGAGAAAAGAGGAACTCCATTAAGTCAAAAAAGAAAAAAAAAGAACTGAATATATCCAAGTGGCTAAGAGTAAATACATGTGGCAATTTTCACAGGAGAAGGTGATATTGGAACAGCGGACTCCTCTGAATACACAGTTGGAGAATTGAGTGTGTTACACTGCATTAGTGAAAAAATTAGGGCTGGTTTTTATTCCCAGTAATAATATGTAATATGTCACTCTCACATGCAAAGTCAAAATATAAGAGCCAGGACATACACTTGACGGCTGGTACCACAACAGCAGAAGTAAGAGTGGTAAGTTAAAGAGGGAGAGGGATGAGAGGCATGCACACACATGCAGGTTTCAGCCCACATCAACACACACCAGTTCAAGTGGCTGTTCTTGTTCCAGCATCAACAAAGGCCACACTCCCGAGAACATGGAAAAGTACTTTGGCACTGGAAAGCCAGAGAGAATGAGATTGTGCATCGATCCCCTAAGTTGACGCTGAGGACCCAGTCTCAGATTCGTCGCTCGGGCTTCAAAGAGGGGGTGCGTGAAGTCCCCACTCCAAACCGATGCACGGACCTGATCAAAGCTGCATTCAGACGCAGGGGCCTTGCAGAAAGAGTTATGCAACTGAAAATAATAGGGAGACACCATGAGCAGCAAACATAACAACCTTGATCTGAAGCAAAGCTGCAAGTGAGAGTCTGGTGAAGAAATAGAGAGAGAGAAATAGGGGGTGAGGGGGTTTAGGAGAGAATTCAAAGAGTTTTATGGGCTAAGAGAGAAGAGGAGATTGCTGGCTGGACCTTGAGGGTGTCAAACTATTTTTACTGCCCCCACTTTCCTTCTTTCTGAGTCCAATCAGGGGCACTAGGAAGCTGTAAAAAGTGCACGCCTTGCCATTCCTTCCCCAAGGAGATGGGCAGACAGGTTAGAACAAACAATAGGTTGTTTTGTCATTTGGATTATGGCGCACGGCAATAGTGGGGGGGAGCACAAGTCCTCTGTAAGTGCACAAAGTGGACTCAGCAGTATCCTTCTTTAGAGCATGAGTGAGAATTTCTGTTTCTGGAGACGATCCACTTACATCTGCAATCAGCCCTTGGCTCTTGTGTTGCTACCTTCACTCTGGAGATCATTTCTGTCCTCTGTGACTAACGAACACTTCCTGCACAATGTGCTCTTTATTGGACATGATGGTCAAATCAAAACAGAATCAAATTGTCTCAATGTCATGGAAAAGTCTGCTGAGCTCTGGCTGCCTAGAGACACTAAACAGGCAAAACAAACAAAAAAAATAAATAAATGAAGAAAAACCAACCAGACCTGCCGTATCGCTCAGACAACACTCGGCTTGGGTAATAGCCATCTCTTGACATGATAAGGCCAGAAATGTTCCAGTTAGAATGGCCTGGGCCTACTTTTAGAGTTCCTGTCTGCCTTAGTGGCTACTACACAAACACAGGCACTCATGGCTCACCTCCCCCAAAGCACTCCTGCACATGTGCCAGCAGATGGCTAATGCCCAGACGATAAAGAAGTTGGGGCAAGCCTCGGCAAAGGTTTCTATCTTTCTTAAATCTTCCCAGCGGCCTAATAAAGCAGCACAGCGGTGGAGAATTCAGAGAAGAAGCACTTTAAGGAGTTAAAATGTGTCCTAATTTGAGACGCCAAGATAGAGATCGAGTCTGTTCAGGTCTCTGTCACACTGTGAGACAAAACGGGCTGTCTGTATGTCAGCATTATCCCACGACTGATCAGCACCGTAATCCCAAACCCACCCCTATCAATAGCATAGCCCTGGCAACCACTTCCTTCTGTCACTCTCTCCAACTAGAATCACATTTTTGGCGTGCATACCTGTGTGGGTTTACGCATGTTTGCTTTCAAGTCTACCTGAACCTCCGTGGCCCGTCTGTTACCACTCCGTTCCCCTTACTGCCTTTACAGTTTCCGTGTGTGTGTTTGTTTGCACAGCTGGTTTTGTGCAGCCTGTACAGGCAGCACCAGCCAAACCCAGCAGCTGTGCTCTCTGACATTGAGCCAGTGCGTAATGAGGGCCCGACCCTCCAATGTGAGAACAAGCTCCAGTTATCAATGAACAACTGTATCACTTCCACCTCCCTCTGTCAATCTAATGGAAACACACACACACGCATGCGCACGCATGAACGCACACAAACCTTGACCTAAAGTTAAACTGGTCTATAGATCTCAGCCTTGGTGCTTTGCCATCCTCTGTGTGTGTGTGTGTGAGAAAGAGTGTCTTTTCTAAAAGGACCCTCTTAGCCCCCCCCCCCAGTCATTATCCCTTTAATGTCCTTCCGACAGCAGATTCCAGCATTTATGGTACAGGCCTATATCTGCCCATAAAGCCTTTTATTGTTCAGCCCAGCTCTATGGTGGCCGTAACCTGGTTTTCCCATTTTTTATGGGGGACCTTCACTATATCACAGAGGGGGGAGGACAAAGCTGCCCACCATCGGTGTTTACCAAAGTATGGCCGACTCATAAATCCATCGTGGCCGGCGGCATTCTGGAAATACTTCAGCAGAGGAAGAGAACGAGAAAGAGAGAGAGAGAGGAGGTAAGCGACGTAGCTTATTGTATAGCTTGTAATTGTCCACACTCTACAGCCTTGAGTTAGAGAGCCATCTCCTCAACGATCATTAGGTCTATGTTGCTTTGCACCAAGTCCATCACTCAGCAAATCAAGAGAAAATTGCTATGGATGTTACCCTGGAGGAAGGATATCTCAATATCAGTCATCCAAGACTTGGAATGGCCTCCATTAGATGTCAGAGACTGGGAGATGTTTTAGTGCATACAGACGGATACTGGCTAATTCTATTTAGAGAAAAAAAAGGACAAGAAGAAGAGAGAATAAAGCACAGAAACAAGGAACAACAAAGAGAGCAAGAAAATGAGAAAAACAAGGAAAAAAAATATGGCCAAATTCCTCCTGAAGTTTTGTTGGCAAATTTATAAGTTTTGTTGATTATCAATTACAAAAAAAGTGTTTATTCACACATTAATCATGATTAATCACGGAGAAACCATTGCAGAGAAACCAAACTGTAACCAAACCTTGATTGAGACTTGATAATCATTATCCTGATTTGAAATTATGTGCGCCTGTCAGCGGAGTCATCATACCCGTATGGTATATTGCCTGGACTGGTCCCGACACGTTGCTACCAAGCTATCAACCTCCAGGGCTGAAAAGTGAAGCCAACAGAGTTGAAGCAAGTCCCAGTCCCCATAGACTCCCGAAAGTGAAAAACTTCAGATGTTTACAGCCCAGCGCTTTAGTTGATTGCCATTGGTTAGTTCCACCTCGGCTAGTTCCAATAACTTCACTCTCAATGTTACACGGTGGTTGACAGCTGTGTTAATTACAGTAATCAATTACACAGATTGGAAATTAATTGCAAATTTAATGTTTAGCTCATTTTGACAGTGCTCCTTGCAATGGATCCCTTGCTTTTGCTTTTGCATACATGTTCCTGGATGACATCCTTCTATACTCATATTTTACCTGCAGCTGCTGACTAATTAACTAAACTGTGAGAAGCAGGCGAAGTATATTATAAGGAAGTTACAGAAAGGAGATGAGCTCTTGCAAGAAAGCGCAGAGGGAGAGTCAAAAGGCAAGGAAGCAGGAAGCTGGAAGAATAATCTCTCTGCTCTGCCAAAGCTCACTCAGAAACTGGCATTACTGATGCAATTACAACTCAAGCTACACTCATTTATCCATGTCTGCATTTCCTGAATCCAGGTTTTCCATCTCTTGGTCTTAAATCAGAGCTCTCAAAAACTAGAGATGTACTGATAAAATGGGGGGGGAGAAGTAAGCATGTTCTGCATCTCTTTCAAGTTTTTGATTATGACCATGCTGTCTGCTTTTCTGGTCTCTCTCTTTCAGAGATCTAAGTATTTTCCCCACTCCCTCTTGGTGCCTTCTCTCTCACACTTCAGGATTTGAAGTGCTACAGAGGACCAATTTCCTGTTTTCTATTCAGAAGTGTGATGCTCATGGTGGCCTGGAGGGGATATGGGAGGTGGTGGTGGTGGGAGGGGGTTAGTGGTTCACTTTAAGTGGATTGCCCTCATTCTTGTTGTGCCCAGCCCAAAGCATTATGATGCCTCGGTGACTGACCTCCGCTTCAGCAGTGCCCCTAACACCAGTACAGACAGGGCACACCAATTGTTGTGCTTGTTGCACAAAGGCTGAATGTGTGCCACGACCTGCACAAAAGGTTGGACAACTGCAGGCCAAATGTGTAGTCAACACTCACTGAAACCACAGTCTGCGGTGTGTGGAGTGGGCTGGGAGTTATTTGCAATACAGCTCTAATCCTGTGCTCGCTCTCTCATAAAAGTTGACTGCCCTCTCTCTCTTCTGGGCGCCCTTTCTCGCTGCAACCTGTTTTCTAATGGTTGTATGCATGTCCGTGTCTGTGCACAACTCCGCCAAATGATATGAAATGTTCAAAAAGTGCCGATCTAGTTTGGATGTTGATGAAACGTGTGAAATCCTCAGCTTACCCAGCAAAGTTGGGAGCTGGTGGGGACAACAAAGGCCCTCGGGAGAGCGGCTCAGAGCATGAAAAATGCCCCTTGCCGTCATCACCGCCGTGGCCCCTGCTGGCCTGCCTTTTACAGAGAGGTGGGGGGAGAGAGAAAGAGGGGATGGGGGGTTGGGGATCTGCCTCATTCTAACTTGGGAAGGCAAGAAGGAGGAGGGTTAATGGAATGGATGACTCTGGCACATTAGATGAGAAGTGAGTAGAGCGATGAGCGGAGAGGGAGTCATCAGCGTTTCAAAAGAATGGGGTGCAGTGAAAGTAGACGGAGCAGCTACACTCCTTTCCCTGCCATTGCTCACCCTCTCTGTAAATGTCCACCACACACTTCACCCCTGCTCTATGACATCTGTGCTTGTGTATATATATATATATATATATATATATATATATATACACATATATATATACATACATATATATATATATACATATACATATATATACATACATATATATATATATACATATACATATATATACATATATATATATATACATATATATATATGTGTGTGTAAGAAACAGAGGAGTTAACTGGATGAAAGGCAGCCACATTTACCCACAAATCCCAGAGGTACACATAAGGGTCAGCTTCAAAGATATTCACTGTATGTGGGGTTGTTACTGCAGTCAAAAGGTTTACTCATCGTAGCCCCAGGGAGTAGAATAGAGCTGCGTCATTCTCACACAACTGGCACGTGAAACAGATATCAGCGGAAAACCTTTTGCCCTCAGACATTGGCTCTTCCCACCCTTGGCATTTAGGTGCACAAACATTGAGGTGGGGAAAAAAGGGAACTAGTGAAAGCAAAACTAACATCACATGGCTTATCATATGTTTAAAAAATGCATTTGCATCTGTCAGCACAGAGAAACCTTTGTGCTTTTGCTTCACTCGGTTGCGCATATCATTGCAATCCCAGTGAAATGTCACCGTAATAGAGAGGAGGAACCTTTTTAAAAAAATAAACAGATCTGTGAGAAAGTCAGGGTAGAGGCACTGCTAATTTCTTTCTATTCATTCACGCTGAAGAAAAATTTCTTGAAATGAGCTGCCTTTGCAGTTGAGCCTGCCTGTGATTAAAAAAAAAAGGAGAAGAAGAAGAAGAAGAAGAAGAGCACAGACTGGCTTTGGACTGATGGCATCCAATGGCAGTCGCTATGGCTACCCAAACCATCTGTGTTGTGAACCCATAGAGAGGGGGGAGTGTCTCTAAAGTAAGTAAATAGGCTAATACAAAAAGTGAATGGCTCAGAAGGGCAGATCATTAGCTGACCACATCTTGCTATTCTCTGTGTGATACCAGGACAGGAGGAGGGGGTGTTGATAGATTAAAAAAAAAGAAAAAAAGCAGCCTGATAATATTTAACCAGCGGAGATCTGTCATCAATCTGGACCATCTTCCCCCCACCCCACATCATCTGTCCTCACCGCCAGCTCTGACCCATTGTCATTCAAACCCCAGCTCCCTTTCACTCCTTATTCAATATTTTTGAGCCATTGTTCCACCTTACATGCCCCGGCTACACTACATTACTTTTCCCAGTCAGTGGTTTAAAAGGGCGGAGAGCAACAGCCAAGAGAAAACAAAACAAAAAAAAACCCCATAATAAGTTATAATGTCAGAAAGTAACAAAAACATCAGCCGGCCGTCACACAAGTCTGAGTTTTGCACACATTTTCAAGCATGCACATTGTGACACTTTCTCCACTTCATACACACACACTCCTTTTCTCCCCTCCCTCCCCCCCACACACACACCCACCCACACGGAGCAACCCTGTGGGCTTCACTGGGCTCTTTGAATAAAAAAGAGAAGTCATTTATCCGACTCATCTTTGCTGCACCTCGCAGCACCTTTTAAAAACACTCTATATTCCTTGCTAAGGCTAAAGCTGCACCTTACTGACAGCATGATGGAGAGCCCTATTCTGCCCCCCTTCTCTCTCTCTTTCTCTCTCTCTCTCTGCAGTCTCCCGTCTTTCCATCTTAGCTGCCAACAGCCCTGACTTACAAAAAAAAAGTAAAGGCTAAGCTTCAGTGACGATGTAAGAAAGTGTAGATCCGTGTGCATCTGTCTGTGTGTGAGCTTCAGTGTGTGTGTGTGTGTGTGTGTGTGTGTGTGTGTGTGTGTGTGTGTGTGTGTGTGTGTGTGTGTGTGTATCAGTGTTTGCATGTTTAATCGGGGGAAAAGAAGAAAAAAGTGGCACAGTTAAATGTGTAAAAAGGTGGAGGGGGAGTTCACAGATGAGCTTGCTCATGTGTGGAGGTGAGAACAGGAGTGCCAGAGGCTGCTGGGAGGCCTGTCACGTCAGAGCTCATCAGCAGCTAACAAAATCATCCACCAGAACCTGTCAATATTCACTTCGCTACCCTCTCTCCGGATCAACTCGTTTGCTGTATTCCACTCATTCTATTCGGTTTTTGTTATTATTGTATAACCTGGAGAGACATCACAGGCACGCTTGTCAACTTTGCTGTTGTTAAATAAACTAGGTACATCTTTGCTTTCTCACAGATTACTTAGGTTTTAGTCTTGTGTAGGTGTCACATCACCATTTTTTTTCTTTAAAATCAGTCAAGGTCACTGCAGAAGCACATTACACTGAAATCGAGTTAAACAGCAGTATACCAACTGCACGCATTCGTCTCAGGATCTCGTAGCTTAATGCTCCATCTTATTGATTTTGGGGCAGTTGTTTTGCTTTCCTTTCAGGACATTGTGGGCCAGACGAGACGGTGCGCAGGCTGCGTCTCGCTTGATTTGGAGCGTGCTGCGTCCGCATTTTTAGAGTAAAAAGCAAAAGGTCTGTGTAAAAGGTTCTGTGTTGTGGTATGGTGATATGGTAGCATGTAAATACAAATCATACAGATTGAACTGAATATAAATCAGTTGGAAATGTCAAAAAAAACAGATGGAAAAAAAGAAAAGAAGAAGATGGCGTATATTTCTGTTAGCACACGGTCGAGCATTGGGTTGTCTAGACTGCATTTGACCAAAGGTGTGCGCGCTCCACATTTGTGTGTTTATCTGGAACAGTTTCCATGTAACCGAGCAGACATCGACAGCAAAACCTTTAACCTACTTGGCAAACAGCCCGGTTCTTTCTATCTCCCTCTCTCCATGGACGGATCATTCATCATGCTCTTCCCCTCCCCTTTCTCTCCATACAGCATCGTGGTCTCAATACAGCTTTTAAAGCAGATAAAGGTCACGATCGAGACAAGATTGATTGAAAAGTGTTCTTATTGAATAAAGCAATAAATGAAGGGGGGGGGGGGGGGGGGGGGTAAAAAAAAACTTATGGTATAAGCCTAAGAAAAATGTTTGTTATTAACCTGTGCTGTTTCAAAGTCATTCATTATATATTTTTTCCACCTCTGTGATCATCTGTATCTAAATCTAACTATGTATGCACCGATGCTGTATGGCTCTCTGAGGCCTGGATGCTAACGGTTGCCTCTTCCACATTTTAACCCTTAAAAATATTTTAGTAATCTGTTCAATTGAAGATGGTAAGGAGTTCAGAGTAAATAACCTCACACTGCTGCTATGTCTTTGGATTGTGTGAGTGGTGGGTCTAATTCAACCAAGCATCTGTCATGGGAGGTGCCGCTCCATGTCCTCCCTCCTCTCCCCTCCTCCTGCTTCTCCACAGTGGTATCAATCTTCTTCTGCCCTTAACGACTAAACTGATTCCTGAAGTGTTGCTGCGCGGCTCATCAGGGCAAAGTGTAGCTGTGATCTCCTGTGTGGATAACCCGAAAGCATTTCGTAACAGATTTTGAAACAAGTGCTGATAATTGTTACAACAGTGGTGACGGCAAAATACAGTAAGTGATGTCAAAAAGATACAAGCGCTGACAGTAAAGACTGATGGTTTCTACACTTCCCCGCTATCAAGCAACTTCCCTCTATTTCAAAATGGTTGACATCCATATTTCTGATACTCAAACACATTCTTTTTTGTGCGTGAGCAGAGTTTGTGTTGTAAGAGTTGCCAAATGGACTCTGACGGTGGTTTAGTCATTGTGTCATTTGCGTATCCTCCGGTTCAATTTCTATCATACTGCACTGTTGCGCACTGTTCAGTGTTATTGTTTCTACATCTGCACATATATCCCAGCCTCCAAGAGCACTTGTCAATGCACTTGTGTCAATGAGTGTTTATCCAATGTGTCCACAGCTCTCTGCCCGAGATGTCCCAATAAATAGCTCAAAATCCTTTGCGCATCACTCGTGCTACATCCATTCTCAAGGTCAGGCCTCAGTATGATAGTGTTCTTAGTCCGCAGTGACTTAAAAACAGACAACAACAGAAAACAAACAAACAAAAACAATCGGAACTATTCACTGAAGCCATTATTTGCTTATTTCTCTTTCTGGTGAACTGTGCCGTTGTTACCCTTTTCAAACAACCAGCATTACACACAGCGGCACCAGCTTCAGGCTATGAGGAGGAGTCCAAGCAAGTGCATTTCTATATGCTCTGTGGTGGTTGAATTCCCAGAATTATCTACGCACAGCCAGAGAACTATGCAAATTGGTATCCACATGGGACCGTAAAATCCAAAACAACACAAAAACACAAGCAGAGAAAAGCACATCCCTATGGAGTTGGGGCTTTCTGTTTATACTGAACTATTTTATTGGGAAAAAAAAAAAACAGAGAAATGTGTTTTTTGACAGTTCCGCACATATGTATGTGTATATTTCTATGTGTGTGTCTGAGTGTGTAGATGGTGGAGGAGATCGCGAGTATGAAGTGAAGAAAAAATATAGTGTGAATAATTCATAAAGGACAAAAAGTGACAGTTAACGAGAGTGTGTCGCAGGACACTAACGTCCTATCCGTCGAACCATCTGTATCCCGCCCAGTCTCACCCTCTCCTCTAGGGAGTTCAGATAAAGGATAATGGATCTGCTGACATTCATCTGTCCTAAATAAAATTCACATAAAATAACCCTGTTGGTACGAAGGAGCATGAGAGTGCCGTACACGTATAGCAGTCAAATGAGATCACGCACGCTCTCAAGCCTGTTTGATCAGACAGGTGTATGCGCAATCAGTCCACCGCAGAGCATGTATGTGCATCCATATACCTGAAAGTGTGCACAGCTTCACAAAGTGGCGCACAAACGTATATACAAACATAAATTTATAAACGAAATATCGCTCCACACATACTCTATGCATTTACAAAAACTAATTCATAAGCGATTAAGCACGTTGACCAGCTAGCTTCTCTCTTTCTCCATTTTAAACACGCACATGCACAAAGTACCCTGCAGACCTGGTTCCGAGATAATTGCTAGACTACACCTCGGAATTTAATCTTCAATTCAATTACTTTTGTACCATTAATTCACAACAACAGTCACTTCAAGGCATTTTATATTGTAAGTTAAGATCCGATAATATTAGAATGAAACCCCAGTAACCACAGAAACCCTATCAGCAAGCATGCGGGTACAGTGGGAAGGAAAAACTCAGTTTTAACAGGAACAAACCTCTGGCAGAACCAGGCTCAGGGAGGGGCAGCCATCTGCTTCAACCGGTTGGGGGAGAGGGCCAGGATGCGGAGCGAGAGATAGAACAAAAGGCACAGATGGGAGAGAGCCAGAATTTAATAATTGTTAATAATTAAATACAGCAGTAGTGTATACAGACAGAGTGAAAAGAGATGTATAAAGAAGCCCATAACACACTGAGTGGCAGCCTAAGCCTATTCCAGCAGGAGTAACAGAGGATTCAGGTTTAACTGATCCAGCCCCAACTATAAACTTTATCAAAAAGAAAAGTTTTAATTCTACTCTTAAAAGTAGAGAAGCAAGTCTGTCTACCAAATCTAAACTTGGAGCTGGTTTCACAGAACTTAGCCTGCTAGCTTAAGTCTCTGTCTCCAGTTCTACTTTTGAAAACTCTAGGATCCACAAGTAAGCCCGCAGTCTGAGAGCAAAGTTCTCTGTTAGTATAATAAGGTACCACGAGGTCTTTAAGCTGTGACAGGGCCTGATTATTCAAGATTTTGTATGTGAGGAGATTTTAAATCCAATTAAATGCAGGCAGTCAGCCAAAACATTCCAGGCTAAACATGGCTTTGGCAGAGTGTGACACCAGTGACGGCCAGGTACGTGTCACTGCCACAGTTCAGATACCGAGTAATGGTCAAATGATCTGCGTGCTGTTTGCATGTGAACGCACAAAGAGTTGGATGCAGATGTACATAGGATGTAAATGGACAGAAAGTCGGGTGTATGTGGATAATTAAAGAGACTGAATCAATAGATATGTGCAAACAATAGGTGACTTCAGCGTGCCAAGTCACCAACCACTAAGCAACACCCACATACTTGTGAGTGTGTGCAAAAGTCACAGACCAAGCAGATTTTATCAGTTTTCCAAATCACTTCAGTGGAATTTTTAAAGCTTCTTCATTACTCTAAAATGAGTCATGAATGAATTAAAGGTTATTTTATTTTCGTTTTTAAAACGAACTAAAGCAAGATGTTAAAGCATACCATTAACACACACACACACACACACAGATGGAGCAAATCCCACCATCAGCACCACGCAGGTGCACGATCATTCCAGCAAACAGATAACAATGGACACCATCCTCTCTCTGTGTGCCCAAAACCCAGTCATCTGGCAAAAGAGCTGAGTGGGACACATCATCAAGGGTATTTTTGTTGTTCCAAAGCACAACCACACAATATGGCCAACACACACACAAACGCATGTAGCTCTCACTTACACAGACAGACATGCACACTCAAAAGGACACACATTCACACACTTTTGTTGTGTCTGTAAGCACCCGTATTGCATACACTGACCATTCACATCCACATACCTGCATGCACACAGTGCACACTCCACTTACCTGTTGTTTACAGAAAAGGAACGCAGGCTCAAGGCTCTGTTAAAACTGTCGGTGTTAATATAATAATTATAAATAATATATATAAAGACACAGATTTTATTCCCTGCTGTAATTTCTTTTTTTTTCTGCTTTCAGTCCTGTTCAGACATTTCTGGTGTGTACACATTATTATTATTATTTTTTAGATAACAAAAAGCCTTTTTATAAATGCACTTAAAATAACATTCAACTCAAATTAGACTTTTGATTTGAAACCATCTAACGCAACTGAACAACCCCATGAAAGAATAATTAGACAAAGATCAGTGTGGCATTCATGTGACACTCAACTCACCTTCATGACGCTGCTCTCAACTTTGTTCCACTTTTACACAGGCAACAGGAAACAAAATGGCAAACACCTGACGCTTTCAACGACCAGCTTAAAACTGCTCGAGCAAAAAGTGATAAGAATGAAGTGTCAACATAAAGACACGAAGATTTGGATTGCTTGATTTAAAAACCAGGCAACAGAATGAATACGGTGCACTGTTTAAGCATTATTACGCTATACGGATATATGGATGTTGCAGCGACTGCAGTTCTTTAAGCCAAACATCTCATGGTCTAAAAATCAGCGGGATTAAAACTCTTGTTTGTATTTTGGTTGATTAGAAACCTGAGACTGAAGAAAAAAGAAAGAAAAAAATGTTGGCATGGTAACAAAAGCAGTACTAGCTATGCTTGTTAAATATAGTACTTTTTTGGCAAGAAAAAAATATCCATTTTTAGAAAGCACATCCAAAAGTACAATGACTACACTTAAGGACTACTTGGGAGTCCTTTCAGTTCCGTCGAATTTGGGAGAGAAAAGGACGAACGTTTTTAGAACTGTTATTCTTATAACTCTTCCATTTACAGTTCTGATTGGCCAGAAGTAAAACTGAGTTTTACTTTGACTTTTTCAAATCTCACTCATCTAATAATAAAACAAAATGAGACCTATTGTAGCCAGAAACAGTGTCTCTTTTCTATAGAGCTCAAGGTTTTGGGGTTTTTATTTTTCTAAGTACTGTTCTGCAATTCTCTGAATTTCTGTGTTTATTTTCTCCCCATACAGCGTAAGAGCAGTTGGGATGAAGGGCTTTTGAAGCTTTTATTAAGCAAGTAATAATTTGAAAAAACGTTCTCCAGTAAATCCATGTTGTTTATTCCATCATACAAAATTACCCATACAATTCTCAATAAGAACAACCTTTCTGAACATACTTGTATATTTGTTGACATGCCTGTTATTATGCTTCATTATCCGCCATTATTTCATTATCCAGTTTGTTCCATTCTTGGAACTTACATTAACAGGATCCTTCCTCTCTTCTCCTTCACTCTGCATATCCTATATTAACTTATTTCTCCCTCCAATTACTCTCTTCTCGAGCATCACAAGTATCTCCTTAGCTCCCTGAGGCAATGTACATCTCTATATAATCAACTTAAGTGCTTTGCCGTCTGCCACTGCCCTGCTGCCATGAGGTTTACTGGTCACAGGACCGTTCTAAGCTTGTCGTGCAGTCGTCAGAGGCCGAGGCTGGCAGCGACCGAGGATCCAGCTGTGCCTCGTATGCTGCTCCTGGTGGTTATGCCGACTGAGTAGCTAACAAAAGAAAGTAAGACTTGGGGTTGTGGGCGGGGGTTCTTTTTTTGGTTCAGTAAGTACAGTGTGGCAACAAGAACATTACTTTTAATACTTGTGGCAGAATAGGAGTAGAAATCCTGTGAAGAATGAGTTTGCAGTAATTTTTAATAGTCACTGTGATTATTGATGAAGATGAAATTGCATCTTCTTTTTTCCCCCTTTCCTTTTATCCAGCTTTCTCAGATATTAGAAGTGGGACAAAATATTGATACGGTTCCTATTTGGATACAATTACTAACACATTAGAGTTAAAAAAAAATCTGGGTTTTTATTAAAACATTCAGCCGCTTTGGGCAAATTTCGCCACCAAATTCATTTCAAATGACTACTTTATGACTCCTTGCAGTGAAGCTTATCAAATGAACGAGGGTAGGGTGAACAGAAGCGGCAGTGGAGAAGAAGAAACTTACGGCGGAAAATGGCAGACAGCAGGGAAAGCAAATCAGCGAGCTAATGGACTGAACGGACGAATTTAAACAGACGCTGCGACGTACTGAACATAAATCCCGTATAATCTGTAAAGTATCACGGGAACACTGAATTGCAAGACCACTTTTGCTGCATGGAATCAAGACAGTTTCAGATCGTGAGTTACTCCACATATGATTTAAAATGGAATATATTTCGAGGATTAGTTGTTGATCATCTTAACGGGCTTTTTGGTGTTTTTAGATGAAGTCATTAAGTTAACAAAACACACATTTTTCCTTTCTCTGTTTGTTTGTGCGAGGCTGAATGCTGGGCTAATATGAATGCAGCAGCAAGAGAGGAAACAGGTTATAATCGGGTTTCCTTTTACTGTTAATGTTGCCAAGATACAAAATAATGCCTGCCTGTTACAAAGCACACCCAGTTTCCTACTGAACGCAACTGGTCATAGTGCTTCTCCTGGTGCAAAGAAGAAAGTCGACAGGGAGAGGTGCAAGCGTGACATTCGTTGGTGTGCCTACACTCACGGTTGCATGTCTTTATCCAGCAAAAATGAACTCTTATCCAAAATGCACAGGAGATGAGCCAAATCCTGCAACGAGGAAGGGAGGGTTGCTAAGGGAAGGATGGGAGGTGGTGATATGGAGCAGAAGAGGAAGATGGATGTCATAAGTGTGGGGGACTGTGTCGGCGAGGCTCGTGCACAGTTCTATCCGAGTGCTAAATGACTGTTACCAAAAAGGTTTTTCCAACTCTTTCTTAAAATACCTTTCCCAGTTGTTGTACACTGTAATCTGACCATTGCCTTTTCCTCTCTTCTCTTCTGTCTGTCCCACTTTATAGCAAGCATCCTACCTCCTCCTTCCCCTGTTTCTGTCTCTGTCTGTCTCTCTCTCGGGGGAAGCTCTGTGACAGTGTGGGGTTTTATTTGTGTAATTTACATCCACCCTGACAGCCTTCTGTGCCCCCCTGCAACCCTTGGCTTTTACTACAGCCAGACCCTTGTAAAACAGCCGGTCTTTGTGATGAGAGAGAGGGGGGGAAGTGGCACTGTCTGAGCTACAATCCAGACAAAGCTGATTGTAAAAACACCACGCGGTCACTTGGTGTCATTTAGCTTCCTCGCCAGCTATTTGCGGGTGTGAGTGTGTGTGCTCGAGTCTCCAAATCTGGATGTTTGTGTGCGTGCCCTCGTGCGTTGCACTAAATAGGACTGGGGAAGTTGCACGATTGGTTTCTAGACCCAGCAAGCTCTAGTATATCCAGGGATCAGGCATTAATCCAGCAGTCATCATGGGCTTGCTGTGTACTTTGCAGGATCGCCCTTGGAGGTTAATGGTCAAACAGAAATCCTATTAATAGTTAGTAGGGACTTCCAGCTCACCTGTAGAGGTGAAATCCCTTTGGGGTCAGGTACGTCGCAGAGTTAAGACGGCTAATTTAACACTAAGGAGACGAAAACAACCAACAAGAGTCTTCAAGCGAATCTCAAATGTAAATGGTTAAATTTGGATAACTTTTATCTATTGACAGAAGGAGAAAGAAAGAAAAAAAACATCAAAGAGAGCCAGCACCAATAAAATTCTGAGAGAAAATGCTAACTAGAGCAAGAGAGAGCAATAGGAGAACAAAAGACAGAAGCATGAAAGACTGAGAAAAATAGGTAATGAGGGGAAGAGATCAGTGAGTTGCTGCATCTCAATGAGAGAAAACACACAGATGAAGGGCAGGGTGATTTGAAGCAAAGACTAAGAGGGGGGGGAAGGAGCAAAAAAGAGGCACCACCGAGAATATAAAAAGTAAAGTTGCTTGCTTGCAAGAATCGAAAATGTACTTTATGGAGAACAAGGTCACAGATGAATAAATCAGTGAAAGTGAGCAGCAACCCCAATCCCCCCTCTTTTATTCAGCTGTTTCTCAACCTCACTTGTTGTGATGTATTAAACGAGTGATGAACTCGTGGTGAGCTAACATGGGCTGCACGCACAACTACACGCACATGTACTCGCACACGCTGGAACAACAGCAGAATGTAGGAAATCAGCAGAGTTTGAGAAGGAGCTTTGGGGAACAATGACCCCCAGTGGCTGCAATGATGCTTTAGAGTAGAGTGGATCAGAGACGTGTGTGTGTGAGAGCGTGTGTGTGTGTGTGTGGAAGAGAGCTGAGAAGGAGCTCATTAGGAGTGTTTGGCCAGTCAGCCTCTCACAGTTCAGAGCAGCCAAGGATGGTAAACAAGCCCACTTCAGCACCCACTCAGTAATGTCACACACATACACAGACACTCCACAAGCAGCCTCTGTCTGTACGAGACAGCATTTGAAACGTGAACACAGCTTATTAAAGCTATGAACACACTAATACATGAAAACTTTGTCTGAGTTATCTGTTAGAATACAAATAAAAACAAAGTTATTAGACCCACAGCGAGAAAGGCAGGTTGAGAGCATCCAAGCAGACAGCAAGTAGAAAAGCAAAGGCGCAGTTAGCAAACACAAACATGCATCATGTATCACCTGTGACCTGTGTCTTCTGCTTTAATTGAAAACTTTATAAAAGGAGGAACAAATGGACAGTGGACAAGAGAGGAGATTCCACGCTTTACTTTTTAAACCCACGAGATGTATTAAAAACAATCACGTAAAAAGCCATTTGACCGTTCATCAATTATGAAAATCATTGAATTTGCGCTGTTAAATTGTTTTTCTACCTCTATAAATAACCAAACACCGGCAAACCACAATGTTTCACATAAGCCCGTCCATCCATAAAATCTCAATCAGTGTTAATGTGAAGAATAACTCCCTCCTGTGATGTGGTTTCAGCCACAGTACCAGCAACATCATGACGGAGCGATGCGTCTTCTCAATGAAGGGGACCTGATGTGTTATTTTAATCAACTCGGCCTGCCGGCATTAATTATTCACCACGTTAGTGAAGTGGGACAGCCCGCAGGGTAGAAAGAGGGAGGGATGGGGGGGTTCCTTCTTATTAAGGGTTGTGGGGAGGGAAAAAAATAAAAATGAAAAGAGAAGAATGTGAGACAAAATGAGAAAGAGGAGATGTTGAAGGAGATTTGTGCTATACCTCCTCCCCTAGATCGTGTTAGCCTTGTAGTATGTGCATGAGCGTGCATGCATGAGTGTTTGTGTGTGTAGGCAATAAAGTTGCTTACAGACACAATGGGAGTGTGAATGTGTGTCCTTTTGTGTGTGTGTGTGTGCGTAAGTGACAGTGAGAGTGTCTGTGTGTGTATCAAAGGTCAAATCTAATCATGATGCTACATAATCCAATTCTGAATGGCCAGGCAGGTCAGACCCCGCCTTCATGAAAAGAGGGATCACTGGATTGGTGAAATGTGATTGGTAGGACAGTATGTGGCCTGACACACACACACACACACACACACACACACACACACACACACACACACACACACACACACACACACACACACACACACCTGACACTCCTACAGTGCCTTCTAGGCTGGGATGAGATGCAAACCAATTGGACCAGATGTGGCACCCATCTAAGGGCCAGTGTGTGTGATAAAAGTCTTAAGTGAGACCACATGAGCGCATGTCTGAGAGTGAGTATTTTTGCGCCAAAAACACAAGCACCCCATGAGTGAATGCCTGTGTCTAAGCAGCTCTGAGAGCCATTCTCACAGTAGAAACAGAAGGGGGAACAGAGCGCCCCTGCTGACACTCTCAGTGGGCTGACACAGAAAGCTTGTTTGGGGCATTAAATCTTAATACACATGGACGCTGGGGAGGAGATAGGAGAAAGAGAGAAAATGAGAGAAAGAAAGTGAGAGGCTGGATTGAAGGTGGAAGGAAGATGATGAAAGAGGAGGAGCCGTGTTAGAAAAGGAAGAGGAGAAGGCTGCATAGCAGCACACTGAGGGGAACTCCTGGGGGGCAGGAAGGATGTTGCAAGGGAAAAGAAAATTCTTTCCCCTCCAATCCACAGGAGGATAGCCCAAGATGCCAGAAAAATGTAGCACGGCACTAAATCAAACCACTTAAATCATCATGTGTTAATGACTCCGTTAACCCACTTCTCCCCCTCCCTCCCTTTTCTTTCCCCTTCACTAAAAGCCTGTACAGAGGCTTTGTCAACCCTAATTCATCCTCTCAGCAGACAGAGACAGACGATGGTGAGAGAATTTCGAGGGAGGCAGATGATTAAGGGCTGCAAACTTTCTCCTGAGATTTCTCTATAAATACATTCTGCCAATCATGCCTCAGTTTGTCGACAATATCACTGTAATGGCATCATTATGTTGCACCCCTGTGTAGGTGTGGACTGACGTGCGTCTCCACTGTATGCTACTTAGCATGTACAAGAATGACAGGTACACCTAGCGATGGGTATTGATAAGATTTTCACGATTCCGATTCCATTTTCGATTCTGTTTAACCGTTCGATTCTTTATCGATTCTTATTTTTAAAAAGGAGAACACTAAGGTCGATTAGCTTAGAACTTTGTTTTATATCTTCTCTTTGAACAAGATAGAAATTTAGGAGTAACATGGCCTTACAAACCCAACAGTGAGATCATAAGAGATCCACAGCCTACGGCTCTTCAATGGGGTGTCACAGGGTCCCCGGGGAAAAAAATTGTAAATGTAAAATAATAAAATAAATATTCTGCTGTAGCAATAACAAAGTATAACATAAATTATTCTGTAGCAATTACATAAGAATATCCAGTAATGTCCCTGCCTACAATTAAACACATTCACTTACTGAAAATCGGAGGCATCTGCTGTGGCAAATGGGTGCAAGCCTTTGACCACAAACTTAGTCACTGCTTGGTGACATCCGTCTATCCTGGCCTGAAAGGAGACGCTACCGGTAGACTGCAGTGAGAATTGCCAGCGTCTGAGCCAGCCAGACTCTGTCTGTCTCATCATGGTCACCTAAATGCACAGTAATGGCAGGTTTTGTAATGAGGCAGATCGCGCTAACATAATATGCACTGTTAGTTGATTATTTACCTGCCACATTAACGGGAGAGGACGTGCAAACGTTACCGCTGATGCTGGGTTGAGATTCACGAGTCCGGAGCGGAATTAAAAACACGACATTCATTTAAGGTCATCGTGTCTTTTGTGAACAAATGCTTTTGCATATTCGTAGAGTTTCCTCCCTTAAATGAAATATCTACTTTGCAAGTATTGCAAGTTGCCCTGTTGTCATCCGTTCTCGTAAAGTATAATCAAACTTTTGAGCGTTTGAGCCGTGTTTCCTGCCAGGTAAATGACGCTCCGCAACGTGGTGATGTCATTCGGGGTGACTGGAATCGATAAGGGAATCGTTTGCAAAAATGGCAAACAATTCCAGGGAATTGAAACAGTGGGAACCGGTTCTCAACAAGAACCGGGTTTCGATACCCATCCCTAGGTACACCTGTATGTGCTCATGTGCGAACCACTATGCACTGTTAGGTTTACCGTCATGTAGCAAGTTCCATGTAGCATAGTAAAAACTTTGTGTTTACTGCAGGAAAAACAATTTAGTCTTGTTAACCGAGTGTTTGTGCTGCTCTTCAACAAAGACTCTTAGAGCGAGAATATTGTAATGTAGAGTACAGACTGTACTTCCTGTCAAGACGGGTTTGTTCTTATGACAGCGCACCATCCTTCCACACCTGCTTTGTTTCTGCAACAGAACAAACTGGATGAACAAAAATTTTAGCATTTGGTCTCTAACAAAGAAAATAAATCCATTATTTTATCCATTTTCCAACTACTCGACCTGGCACTAGGAAAAATATGCACATAATCTCTGGATTACTTCAATCAGACACAGCAAACTGGATCCATCATTGGTTGCTTTGTTTTGTGTCTTTTTAGTGGTCTCTCCCTCACTCTCTGAGAATTCAGCTCTGTAAAAAAGACCACAGCTTTGCTTCCCTTGTTCTTGTTTTGTTGAGTTGAACTAAAGTGAAGAACTGTGCACAGACACTGAAGGAGTTCCTCACCACTTCTGACTCGTCAGTGCAGTGATGTGAGACCTGACATCATATGGTTTATTTTTAACTAAAGAGCACCAGTGCAGATGGTCCCATTCATGCGTCCAACAGCTTTGTGAGCTGACAAGTTATCACAAAGCCCAAGTCAGGTAACCTATCCACACTTTCCTAACTCTTCTCCAACCTCACCACACGTTACAAGTTGCACACTCTTACAAGTTGTAAGAGTGTGCAACTTACAAGTTGTCCCCACTTGATTGATTATGTAGGTTTATATTATATTTTAACAAAATGCAGCCACATCAGTGACTGCTTTGACCTGCTGTCAATTAGTTTGTAGAGGACTCAGAATCAGTGTTATCAGCCAACTTCAGTTCATGTGTGGGAGAAGGCAAATGGCGTGAGTCATCTACAGCGAAGAATGGAAATTACTTTGACTTTTATTACCCAAAGAGATAAATGTGCAATGGTAAAGTGCATCCAGGACAGAAACGACTGCATTATACTACAAACACAACTTTGGCTCTTTGCACGCATCTGCACAGACAGCGTGCTAACGCAAAGCTAGCCAACAACCCAAAGTAACATTAAAGCTGCTGCCAGACCCTGAACTTCAGCAGGTAACAAACTGATGAGCAGTCAAGCTTGCAGGCTTTGTTTCTACCTGTTCATGTTTCTTCAGTATAACCACTGTGGAATTGCTTTGATTGCGTTGTCCGCCCTATGTTCATGCATAAACACTAAAAGAAAAATCCCATGCGTGTCTTTGTTGGGATACCTCAACATTGCTCTGAGTACATGTCTGTTAATAGTAGTGGTTTAATGTGTCAGTTCAAGCAGTTTCTATTATTGGATGGATTTTTTCCCATGGATTTGGCAGTTTTCTCCTCATAGGTTACACCAATGCTTCCCAGACCAATGACTTGAGAGCATATTGAACAAATTGACCAGTGAATTTAACAGCTATTCTTCTACTGGCATTATACTTTCCCCATCAAAAGCCAAGTTTATGTCTACATCCTGAATTTAACAGTGATTCAGAACAGAGGACAAGTTTCTAACTTTAGCTCTCTAACTGTGCAGAACTAAAGGGTTAAAAGCTGTCACAATAATAAAACAATAAGACTGTGAGGAAGGAAAAATAAAAGAGCACATAATGTGTTCCGCTATGTTGTCCTGGAGGGCTCCAACACAAGGACACTCCTAACTGCAGATGTAAACACACAGTCAACACTTAAAACAGCAAGAAAATGCAATCGCAAAAGTCTCCCCGGGTGTTCTGATGCAATAATAAGAGCCTTCAGATGCTAATTACACGCAAAAACATTCATGTCTGCGCTACCTTTTAGCACCTTGTCACCATCCGCTGTTGATCAATCAACACAACAGAAATCATGTTTACTCCACTGGCTTTGCACTTTGCAAACATGCAAAAATGTGCAATTAGTTTTCAACAGTCTTGAACAGTTTACATAATAAATTCAACAAACATCTTCAGTGGCTCTGCTTTGCCCTGTGAATGTGTTCAAGATGTTAACAGCATAATCATTTAATGATCCCTTTTCCAGAAACGGTTCCAGTCAGTCGGAGTGGTTCTGTATGCAAATAGCGGACAGGATCACAGTGTTTCTCAACCCTGTTTTTCTTTTCTCTCCCCGCTTCTTCCCCCCCAGCTCTTTTTACTCTGCCTCTCTCGGCTGAGTGATAAACGCTGTCTGTTGGCCATAAATCCAGGGGGAGTCCTGACAGGCGTCCCAATAAAGCGCTCTATTTTCTCCCTGTTTGGTGGGTTTGTCAGAGGCCCAGAGGAAGTGAGATAACATTAGGAAGAGGGAGAAGAAGAGGAGGTGGGGGTTGGAGGAGGAGATGCAATTTCATCAGTGGCGTACACACACACACACACACACACACACACACACACACACACACACACACACACACACACACACACACACACACACACTCAGGAACACACAAATGCACTCATAAACAGTGGGAACGTCCACATGGAAGGATGAAACACGCTCAGCAACACACAGGCATACTCGAAATGAGTGATTCATGTGCTGAGCGGCCAAAACGCTCAAGCCACAAGACAGCTGGTGAAAATGGCAGCCAGTGAGAAAAACACATTTTTTGCCTTTTATGTTTCTCACACAAACACACGCACATAAACAAAGCTAAGACCAAAATTCACTAAATCACAAACCCCAACTGCCTCGCAAAGAAAACAAGAGCTCTCACCCCTTCCGTCTGCGGCAAGAGCCTGATGCATTTAGTACGTGCAAGTGTGATGCACTTACGCATCACACTTGCACTGATTAGTGTGCATTTCCTCAAAATCTACTAGTAAGATAAGTTTATTGAGCCGATATCCAATGGTACAGCCTGGTTACAGCCGCTAAGATCACTGCCTAAAAACCAGTCATTTTAGCTCCTCAACCTTAAAAGCCATTCTTGTTTTTAAGGGCTGGTTAAACAGCAGGTGGGTGGGACTCCCAATCAGACCTGTACACCTCACACTATATTAAGGATAACCGCTCTCACTGACATCATACAGAGCATAGAAAGACACCTAAACTATGCAGATGAGGACACAAGTATTAGCCTCACTATGAAATGTGACATATTAGTTTTCTTTAGAAAGCATAAATTATTAAAAGGATTATTTCAGAAAAAAACATTACATATAATATTATTAGCCCCCTGAGAAACTGACCTTTTTCCTGAGCCATAGCAGAAACCACTGTTGTGCAACGATCTGCTTTAAGGTCGTAATGCTAAAGTTAAAACTGAGGGCTACCTGCCAATTTACACACAGCATAAAAACTTCAGCAAGGGTTTGAGCTGTCACTTCATCAAGAAATTCAAAGAGAGCCACACAGTACAGAACAAGCCTGGCAGAAGTAGGAAGTAAAAAATTTCAAAGATTCTGGAAAGAAAACTAGTGACAGACGTGTCTAAAGACCCCAGAACAACTGCCAAGACACCAGTGAATGACTTAGCCAAGTCGGGAATTGTAGTCTCAAAGAAGACAATCATTAGAACCCTGCAGGGATGGACTGCGAGGTTGCAGACCAAAAAAAAAAAAACCTCCTCAGCTTTTGCAGAAGAGATACCTTCAAGCTAGATTGAAGTATGCTAAGGACAACTTGGAGAAAGATGCATAGTGGAAGCCTGTCATTTGTTCAGATGAGAGAAAACTAGACCTCTTTGACCTCAAAGTTTGGAGAAAGAAGGGAGAGCTGTACGACTCAAAGAACACTGTCCCCACAGTGAACCATGGTGGTGGGAGTATTATGCTGTGGGGCTGCTTCAGATCATCTAGAATTGGGAATTTGGTCAAAATGAAAGGAATCATGAAGAAAGAAGGACATGACTCTGAAAGAAACCCTCAAGCACTTGTGTTCGAACACAACGATGTATTTATCTATGAGCACCAGGAGACGCACGAGCTGTACGACTACATTTGAGTTTAAATAAAAACTTCCAGTGGCATGCAACACTGCAAATTTACTGTACAAAGACCAAGGACAATATTTCACATTTTATCTCATCTACCTGTTTTTTTAATTTGCATCCATCATTCACAACGTTCTCCCTTTGTTGGTCCTCATTGTCATTTTATACAAACACCCCCACTTCCTTAATTCATTCCATCCAACTTTTCACCTATATTTTCACCCCTCTTTCAACTCCATCACTCTCTCACATGCTTAAATTTCACCACTGCTCCATCTCTCCCAGACTCACTGGGCTCCTTCTCCACCTCTTATCTTTTCTTCAATGACTGATAGTCGCGAAGTGCTGTTTTCTAGTGCTCGGGGCTAAGCCTTCACTTACACCACAAGAAATATAACAGCATAAAGTCAGACATGTTGGAGTGTGTGTGTGTGTGTGTGTGTGTGTGTGTGTGTGTGTGTGTGTGTGTGTGTGTGTGTGTGTGTGCGTGTGTGTGTGTATTTAATCAGCTTGGCGTTAATGAAGAAAAATGGAGAAGGGGACAGACAGAGGCAGGCACAAAATGAGATATGGAGAAAAAGTGGAGGCTGGGAGACAAGAGAAAGCAAGAAAGCCTGGGCTCTTCGGGTTGAGCGTTTCTGCTCTTAAGTGGATTCCCACCTGGTAGCAATTTAGGTTGGGCCTGGTAAAGCAGGCCCTGGAAAGGAAAAAAATAATGTCTTTTGGGTTAGTGGTTTCATTTTTCAATCAAATAAATCACGACCTTACAGAAAATAATTTTTGTCTTTTAATGGCCCCCACGGCGTTTGAAGTTTCTCAAGGGGCAGCTAGCTTTGAAGTCTGTGAGAGGAGGAGTGAAATTCCCTCTTTCCTTTCTGTGTGTGTGTTTGTGTGTCTGTGTGTATCCATTGCCTTTCTCAAAGTCCTGTAACACAACACTTGAAGTAGTCCTGACAAAAGGCGTCCAATGAAGGAGCCAAAATGTTAGAAACACAAGCAAATTCCTACAAAAGCAAACACTTGTAAAAGATGAAGATGAGGGAAACTGCTACCCTAATTTAGACCATAACTAACAAATCTACCTACGAGCGTCTCTAAATGTCACTGATTAGCATGTTACATAACCAGAAAAAAAAGGAAGAAAAATATGGGGGAAGAGGTCTGTGAGTAATTCAGACATCTCAACGAATATTCCTGTTCGCGGCCCATTTAGGAGAAGTCTATTAGGCTCCAGTAGAATGGTCCGAATGTGCAAATCTCGGGTGGGAAGTAAAGTAAGAAATGGACAGATGTGCACGTAAAGGTGACACAGGGGAAAACTACGTCAGCTCCTGGGCACACAGTTCAAACAGCCACGCCAAATGTGTCGACAGACAGACGACTACCTTCACGATAAAGACTTAAAAATATCGCCCTGAAAACCTCCTCCCCCCCCAAAGCTCCGCCACTACTTTCCATGTGTACTTTAAGTCCAAGCGATCTGCTTTTGACATAAAGGCTATTTTTCAAAAGGTTTTAAAGAGACTCCGGCTTTGACGGCACATCTGTCAGGGCTAATGCACTTCAGAAAGATGTTCAAATACTTGCTGTCTTTGTGCCATTCATGTGCGAGTGGCCAAGCCCACGGGGACAAAAGAAAGGCAAACTCAAACACACAAAATTAAGAAAAGGTGTGGACGTTTCCTGGACTTAATCAAATGCTAAAACACACTCACTTGTCTTGCACACGCCCGTGGGAACATCAGTTAGTGTATTATTTAAAGCAACATAATTCCCCAGGTCAAACCAGCTCACTCACTGTGTACTCTCTGTGTACACGGCTTGATTAGCATGTCCTATTTTTTTTTCTTTAAAGACAGTTGCTGTGAAAGGTTTGCAACAGTCAGGGAAAAAAAGGAGAAAAGGAATCTGATGCTTGAGAAAGACGACGCTGGGAAAGACGGACAAACAAAAGCAAACCAGGGAGGGAAAACAAATCCCGCAAAAGTTTACAACGATGAAAGGGAGCGACATGAAAGCCTGCTCCAAGGGTAGGGGGGAGAAAAGGAGATAAAGCGAGAGGTGGTGCTGAGAGAGAGAGTGAGTTTGGCCTGACATGAAGTGCTTACAGGAAATAGTTCTGTTTGATGAGTAAATATTGAATCAGCAAAAACCCATCTGTGGCACAACCTGATCTCTCCGTTTCAGGCTTTCTCCGTGTTTACAGTAAACAGAGTCATACCTACATTCCAATCACAAGTTCATAAACAGCTGACGTAACTAAAACTGCAACTACACCGCTGTACAGGCGTCTGAGAAACTGAAACACAACGGCTCAGTTTATAGGGGTTTGGAGAATGAGGAAGCTAAACGTTTGTCTACATGGGGATACTTTCTCATTGCAGATCGTGCACCACCTGTATATTGCTGGAGGTATGTGAAAGAGTCGGTGGTCATCTGTGGAAAGCGTGAATCTGCTCCTGATTCTTGGTGAAGTCTGGGCCTGCTGTGATTTAAGATGCCTGCATTCGCTCTCTCCCTCTAACCATCTTTCTCTTTAGCCCTCGAGCTTTCTTTCAAAGAATCTATTAGAGGCATCTTCAGGTCAAAGAGCAAGGTCTTGGGCTCCAGGTATATAGTGTCACTCTAAATCTTTCTCTTTGAGTATTTGCCCCCTCTCTTTGAGAAGTGCTGCTTTAGATATTCATAGTTGATACTGAATGGATAAATCATATGTGAAGGATCATAGTGTTTTTGTCTTGAATTTATTTCTCTTTGTTGTGATCCTGCAGACGATGACCAACACAGGCCAAAAGAAGAATGCATAAAGTGGAATATCCATAACTTTAAATTTGTACTTTATAGATCTAACACATCCTAAAATGTTTTTTATAAGACATATGCTACAACCACAAGCTGATATATCATATTAGCCAATTACACATCAATAGAATTAAAAATTATTATTTGTATAGGACTTTTGAAAACAGAGTTACAACTTCAGAATATGAATATAGCCACATATTATGTTGTTATTTATGTGTCCGTATGTTTGAAAATGTATACTTGTACATGTTTGAACACGCAAGATGGTTCTTTACAAGCAAATGGTTGTAAACTACGGCCCAAAACACAGGGGAGAAGATTAAGAGTTAAGCTAACCTATAATAGCTTAATGTGTTTTCAGCAGTCGTTAAAACAAATCAGAGATCTCACAGGCCGAGGAAGGCCATACCAAAGTTTGGGTGCTATAGCTTCAAAAGCATGATTGCCTCTGGGACATTTTGAAGACCCTGGTTAGAAGATCAGAGAAGCCGGCTGCAGTGATGACGTCTCAGAATCTCTGCTTCATAAGCGAGGGCTTGTCCGTGTGGAGATTTATATGTTAATAATTGGAGTAGATTCCGAAGGGAGAAGTGAGTTATATGGTGGATGAAAATTAAGTGTTTATACTAAAAGTTTCTATGCATCTTTGCTTCTATCTTTACACCACATCATATGCTTTAAGGTGGGTGGAAAGTGTTTTACTTGTGAACACATGACCAACCGCTGTGTGATGAGACAAAAACACTTCTACAAACATAAAACAGGCTGATCACTGTTGAACTACAGGCATCTCCTAATGCTCAGATGAGTATTTCAGATGACAAACCATAATCTTCCCTGATTGCATTGCTGTGGGACATAGTTTCTCTGTTTCAGATTTTTCTTAAGCACACAGTATACACAAACCAAGCAGCTGATTAAAAGACTTTGCTGCTTTTGTGCAATTTTATGGTGTTGGTGCTTGGTCAAAATGTGTATTGTGTAAGCTTAAACAACTAAAAGAGACAAGATCCATAAAACCGCGTACCACCAAACATCCCTGTTTGCTAGAATTAGAAGATTAAAAGAAAAAGAAGTGCTACAATCCATCCAAACTGATACCTGATATTTTTATCTTGGCAGTAACTGATCATTGTGACTGCTGTGGAAGTCCATCAAATCAAACTACACTGAAAACCCTGCACAGTCTAATCCACTCAGTGCTCTGCATGTCAGGTTGACTGGTGTCCCTGTGTTGCATGTTTTATAGTTGCCGGTTCATGTTTTGTGGCATTGCTCAGAATAATTAGGTTATGGCAGTGAGAGTTATTGTGCAAAACAGGCTTCTGTTACAATCCTGGCAGACAATTTTGTGGCTGGTATGACTGTGAGACTGAGCGAACATCTGTTTGTTGCATGAGATCAAATTAAGGGACTAATCAAGGCATAATGCACACCAGTTGTTTAGAAGGCCATTTCAAAGCGGTGTCACTAATCACATCCTCTCCGTCCGCTTAGCGCACTCGCATAATGTCTCTGTGAAATGAAGGAAGACTGGACCACGATGATAAAAGGAGTGTGAGGCCTGAAAGGGCTGTCAAACGCCAGGGCAAGTTTCAGGTGCCTCGTAGCACTAATCACAGGCTACCTGCTGAACAGCTGTTTTCTACGGATGAAAAGAAAATGACGCAGGGAATGAAAAGAGAGATCAGAGAGATGAAAAATGAAGGCAAAAGAGCGAGAGGTAAAAGGAAAATGAGAACGAAAAATGGAGCATTGAGACCACAGCACAAAAATGTATGGCCCATCACACCATTATTTGCAGGTTTATAAGTAATTTGCACTGTCTTATATAACGAGTTACAATATAAACCCATTAGTTGGGTTAGACGACGCTTAAATATCTGTGTGACTGAACATCTTCTGTTTGAATTAGATATAAATTGCTTGAATTGCAAAAGATTGCTCAGTGTTAAACTAACTTAAAGAATTTGATTTAATATTATATTCAAAAGAAGAAGCACTCCTCAGCTCTTTGCTGTGAGTTCAACGATGCAAACAGGGGGAACAAAAAGGGCCAAACTTTATTTCTGATTATGTTCAAATATAAGACAGCCTTTAATTTTACTGGATAACCTGCAGACCCCGAAGGATTTATGAATTCACACCCAACATCTGTGCCTCATGCAGCTGGAATTTATTTCTGTAAGAGAGATTTGTTTAATATTGCATGTGCTGATCGCTGATTTTAATCCCGTCTGGAGCACATATGCTTGTGTTTCTTTCCCCTCTATACACCAGCAATAATTACAGTCCTGAATATCTGCTTCTTTTCCTAACACAGGGCTTAAAGACACGGGGTGTGGTATGTGGTAAACACTGTAAAAGGTACTGTGCAATTTAATTTCAATAACATATAACCTGTGATTTATTGTTACTATTAGAAATGACACCACGTCATAATGTTCTCTGTTTAAAAAAAAGAGCTGCAGTCACAGCTTGACAACTTTTACCTTGCGTTCCTATTCCAGTATCTGACTCCAGAAAAGGGGTTGCGATCTATAAGTCAAAGTCATTTTTTAAAAAGGACATAACTGGAAAAACAAGCTGCTGGCACCCCAGGAGGACACGGAAGGTCGAGAGATCATTAAGCATGCGTTTCCACAAACCTCTGGAATGCTAATGAGTATCTAAAGACAGCACAATTCATTCTGCATTAGCCAACCCGTGGTACACTTAGGACTGTAATGTGCTAATGTTGTCACAAGTGCATTATCTTTCCACTCTGAGGAGGTTATGTGTTAATGCTAGCAGACAGCCATGAGGTTAAGTGTGGCCAGAGGCCCCTTAGAGAAGTGCCAAGAGAGAGCTGGTGGCCCCATGAGCTCTGGCCGAACAGAGCTCTCTTAGCCCCTCTCCACAACACAGTTAGCCATTGTGCCAGGCTGAAAAAGCGCATTAGCCGCTGAGAAAAGGGCTTTCCCCTCTGAAACCCTCTTGGACAACAAGCAAAAGCCCTGCTTGATAATTCAATCACTTTCTGAGCGGTGCGGGGCAGACCTGCACAATCTCTCGCCACCTTTCCTTGCCACTCTCTTTTTCTTCCCTCTCTCGTCTCCTCTATTAGGTAACTGTCCTATATTTTACAGATGCCGTCATTCCTACCGCTTATGAAAGGACAATAGAGGAATGATGCCTGTGAGAGAGAGTCGTTGACATTTGAATGTATGCAGCAGTGTGAATTATGGCTGGGCGCTATGCGTTTTGCAAAAAGGGCATAAGAAGATAGAGATATATGTGTGCGCATGTGTGGAAAGGGTGGGGAGGAGAGATAAAAGGAAAGAGAAGGGGGTCATTGAAAGAGTAGGTTGAGGGAAAGGATAGAAGAATAGAGAGAAAAAGGAGGGAGGGGAAAAAAGAGGGACTTCTTATCTCTTTACCCTTGTCTTGACTTCCTTCAGGGGCCTTTGAAGAGAGCAGAAATAAAGATCCTTGCACTAAAGCATCACAGAGAGATTTAGATTATGCCAGTGTTTACCCAACTGAGTGCTGCATGGCTGCTGGCGACAGCCTGCTGGTTTTGAAGTTGTTATGGCCCTACTACAGCTACTCAAAATATAACACTCGTGCTGCAGAGGAGGGGGGTTCTTCCTGCTTGTGTCACTGTATGCGTATATGGATCTGCATGCATGAGTGCATGAATGCGGCAACTGGAGCGAATGTTTATGAGAGATAGCATGTGTCCTTGTATCCTAACACTGCATGCAATCCATGTGTATGTTTGTGTGTGTGCAGCACTGGGAAAATGGAGCCATCCATCGGATTACTGGTAGACAGCTCTTTGAAAAGAAGGGCCTGTATTTGCATAAGCAACCGTGGAAGAGAAAAACCTGTAGAAAGAAAGACAGAATAAGAGAGCAAGCAAAAGAAAAAGGAAGGAGAGAGGACAAGAAAATAAAAAGAAGGGGGGAGCTTGGGGAGTGGACCGCACTTGCCAAGCCACTCGGGGATAAATCCTGTGGTTAGGATCAAGTATTGTGGGCAGGGATTTGGCCCCAGGTCCCCTCAAAGCAAATGGAAAATAACAGCCTGCGAGTAAATAGGTGGCATGGTAATGATAGCTCTGTCAAGTCCTAAGGTGGGGAAAAGGAGGGTGGGAAGAAAGGGGGATAGGAGTAAAAATGTGGTGAATGAAGTGGAGGGTGGAGTGCAGGTATGAAGAAAGAAAAGGGAGTGCAGAAAGGTGTAATGGAAGGAGGGGAGAGAAATGTTGAAGAGGGGTTTGAAAGACGACGAGCAGGAGGCAGAAAAAAAAAGAACAAAGGGGGGAGTAGCGAGGAAGGACGAACACATGGAAAGGCAAGCGCACTAACGGCGAGGGTGATGGGTTTCCTAGTGGGCACCCGTTGGCTAAACTTGCAGGTTTTCTGGTGCACGATGATTGCACAAGACAAGGTTGCTGCCAAAACCAGAGTATGTGTGCCTGTGGCTCTTACTCCTAGCACACGTGCAAGCTAGCAACATTCCGATTTCCTGCCTTTCATATTTTTCCTTTTTAGACAAAAATAAAACAAAACAAACTCCCCTTGCTCCTTTTTGCCCTTTATTTCCCTCCTAAACTGGGCACTCTTTTGTTGCACTCCTGTCCTTGCAATCCTAATGAACAAAGCCCAGAAGCTCATTTTGATACACAATAAGGAGGCCACTCTCATTTGGTGAATTCCCTAACACACGATCATATACAGAAACATCAGTAGTAGATTATGGCAGCTGCCAATAAAAGCCATTGATATTTTTGATCTTGTGCATGCCCTTGATACTAGGATAGGCCTATAATGCCTCATTGAACCTATATTTAGTTGCCATTTATCACTAATTTATCATATGTTACAAGGTAGCACAAAGTTTGTTATACATTAAATGTGTTGTTACTCAACAAAAGCAAAGTGAAAATGTTTTTTTTTTTAAATGTAATATTAATAACCCATAAAGCCCGCTGAATTAGTCTAACTACTCCCAGAGTACCTTCAGAGACTATTGCTTCTTTGAAAACTTAAGAATAGGATAGTCCTTGTGCTCATTTTTCAACCTCCAAGTGTTGAGCAGTTAATTAACAAGGTCATTAAGCTGGGGTGAACAAGTGCTTTGCTGACATGCTGGATGTGTTTTACACAGCATGTTTAATAAGCCCGCGTCTCCACCGTCAGAGTATTGGCACCCCTCAAATGACTTTCCAATAATGACAAGCAGCTCTCCAGAGGTACTGTTTCTATGTAAGAGTCTTTGTGTGTGTCTATCCGAAGGAGCTAAATAGCCGGCACCTGGTAACCTGATAGAAAAGGTGATTCTCACTGTCATTACACTTATCCCTTCCACACAAGCTATGTGTGTGTGAAAGTGTGTGCTTGTGTGCGTTTGTGTTTGCCACCCATGGAGTGCACTGACACGGCCCTCTGATTCCTGCAGACCACCATCGCAGAGAGGAACCACCTGTCTGTCCCAGAAACCAACACACACAGCCCAGTATTACCATATCCATATTTGCTCGTGGTTTGTACATTCCGCAACGAGCCGCTTAATGGGATGAGTAAAACACACACACACACACACACATATAACCTTCCTTGAGGTCTGAAAATATCCTTTAGTATTTCTCCTACTGGCCCCAAAGTACATTCATAAATGCCATTTCACCCTCTAATAAGTCAAACGAGATGGTGCTGGTGCGGGTTAGCCATCCTAGGAAACGTTCCTGTACCAAGCAATTACTGTGGCTGCTGAAACAAGAGAGCTCTGTGGGGAAAAGCCAATTAGTCCATCGCGGCAGCAGGTAGGAAGCTGGCTCCATTCATTATGATCACTCATAACACTGCGCTAATGTAATAGTACAGTGTTAGTGAGCTTGGTGACAGACAGCAGAAGGCTTAAATGATAATGACGGGATCGATAGTTGCAGGTGTTAATGCCGGATACTTCCATATTCATACAGGCCTGCAGTGAGAGGAATTTAATCAAAAACACTAATGAGAGGTGTGCTGTATGTGCCTATGTTTGAGCGTGCATGTAATGAGCACATACTGTTCAATACAGCAACGTGCAAGTTCCTGGTTGCGCGACTGGGATCAATCCATAGTCATAATATTCCGTTAACTAATAAAGCTGCAGGCTATAAATGTATTATCAATATCTGAAACTGATCTGCTCTAGTGCGTAACCTAACCTGATGATTTTCAGATAATGTGATGTGAAGACGTAGCCCAGGAGGCAGAATCTGAAGACAGAGGGAGAGAGAGATGAGCTGTAAGCTGAGATTAACCATCCTGCTGTGCTTGGTCCAAATAATTGGCCTGTTGTGGTTTACTAAAAAAAAAAAAAAAAACCCACAACAGACCAGAGCTGACTGGCAGAGTTAGCCTCCCCTTTCTCAGTGATGTCCGACTCTGAGGAAGGGGAGGCAGAGGAGTGTGAAGAGAGGGAGGAAAGCAGAAAGAAAAGACAGATTCTTTTTTTTTAAGCGAAAGTACTCGAAAAGCTTTTGATTGTAAATGATTTCCGCTTTAAATCATATGCAAAGTCCTGGATTCATGATTGTTTATTCACCATTATTCATTTCAAGAATTTCTAATGACGGTCTTTTACATCAGTGATTAGAGTGCAATTGAACAAAAAGAAAAATGCAGGTGTTTCTGGACCAAAAACACATTACGGATGCAAACAGGTGGTAGCAATCAGCTTCTCGTCACACTGTGTTCTTCTACAAATCAAAGGAGCTTGCAAAGAAAAGCGTCTGGACTTCTTTAAGTTACTTGAAGACGTTTCACCTCTCATCCGAGAGGCTTCTTCAGTTCTAAGGTCAAATGGTGGAGAGTCCCAGATATAACCCTAGTGGGAGTGTCCCCCCACAGAGGGACAAAAGGACCCCCTGATGATCCTCTAATCGCCTGAGCCAAGATGTGGAACTGGGTGTGGGTCCCAATCAGCCAGAGTTTCGGGTGAGTTCATTGTGAAACCTGGCCCCACCTTATCATGCGAATTCCTGAGGTCAGATGGCCCAGGGTGTGAGTGGGCCTTAAGGCGTCTGGGAAGGGATCTCAAAACTGGATTATAGATGGCAGAGAGTTGGTGTCGTAAACCACCGCCTCTGTTCAAAGATGGTCGCTCACAGTGGACATAGATGGCTTCTTTCACTCCTCTTTCAAACCATCTGTCCTCTCTGTCCAAAATGTGAACATTGGCATCCTCGAAAGAGTGTCCTTTATCCTTAAGATGCAGATGGACAGCTGAATCTTGTCCTGTGGAGGTCGCTCTTCTGTGTTGTGCCATGCGCTTGTGAAGTGGCTGTTTGGTCTCTCCAATGTAGAGGTCTGGGCATTCCTCGCTGCACTGTACGGCATACACCACATTGTTAAGTCTGTGTTTTGGCGTTTTGTCTTTCGGGTGAACCAGTTTTTGTCTGAGTGTGTTGCTGGGTCTGAAGTACACCGGGATGTCATGCTTGGAGAAAACCCTCCTGAGTTTCTCTGATACACCGGCTACATAGGGGATGACAATGTTGTTGCGCCTGTCCTTCTTATCCTCCCTCGCTGGTGTCTGATCTTCTTTTCTGTGCCTCTTTGCTGACTTTAAAAACGCCCATTTAGGATAGCCGCACGTTTTGAGTGCTTCCTTTACATGTGTGTGTTCCTTCTTTTTCCCTTCAGGCTTAGAGGGAACATGTTCTGCCCGGTGGTGTAGGGTCCTAATTACTCCAAGTTTGTGTTCCAGAGGGTGATGGGAGTCAAACAGGAGGTACTGGTCCGTGTGTGTGGGCTTCCGGTAAACTTCGATGTTGAGGTTGCCATTCTCTTCAATGTGCACAGCGCAGTCCAGGAAAGGCAAACAGTCATCCTTCGTGTCTTCCCTGGTGAACTTGATGTTTTTATCCACAGCGTTGATGTGCGCAGTGAAGGATTCCACTTCTTGTGTCTTGATTTTGACCCAGGTGTCGTCTACATATCTGTACCAGTGGCTGGGTACTCTTCCTTTGAAAGAGCCAAGAGCCTTCCTTTCCACTTCCTCCATGTAAAGGTTGGCTACAATAGGTGACACGGGGGAGCCCATAGCACAGCCATGTTTTTGTCTGTAATAGCCTTCGTTGTATTTGAAATATGTAGTGGTGAGGCAGAGGTCTAACAGTGTGCAAATCTGATCGGGTGTGAAGTTGGTCCTGTCCTCCAAGGAGTTGTCTTCTTGTAGTCGTTTTCTGACAGTCTCCACTGCCTCCATGGTGGGTATGCAAGTGAAGAGAGAGACTACATCAAAGGACACTATGGTTTCATCACCCGGTGTACTTCAGACCCAGCAACACACTCAGACAAAAACTGGTTCACCCGAAAGACAAAACGCCAAAACACAGACTTAACAATGTGGTGTATGCCGTACAGTGCAGCGAGGAATGCCCAGACCTCTACATTGGAGAGACCAAACAGCCACTTCACAAGCGCATGGCACAACACAGAAGAGCGACCTCCACAGGACAAGATTCAGCTGTCCATCTGCATCTTAAGGATAAAGGACACTCTTTCGAGGATGCCAATGTTCACATTTTGGACAGAGAGGACAGATGGTTTGAAAGAGGAGTGAAAGAAGCCATCTATGTCCACTGTGAGCGACCATCTTTGAACAGAGGCGGTGGTTTACGACACCAACTCTCTGCCATCTATAATCCAGTTTTGAGATCCCTTCCCAGACGCCTTAAGGCCCACTCACACCCTGGGCCATCTGACCTCAGGAATTCGCATGATAAGGTGGGGCCAGGTTTCACAATGAACTCACCCGAAACTCTGGCTGATTGGGACCCACACCCAGTTCCACACCTTGGCTCAGGCGATTAGAGGATCATCAGGGGGTCCTTTTGTCCCTCTGTGGGGGGACACTCCCACTAGGGTTATATCTGGGACTCTCCACCATTTGACCTTAGAACTGAAGAAGCCTCTCGGATGAGAGGTGAAACGTCTTCAAGTAACTTAAAGAAGTCCAGACGCTTTTCTTTGCAAGCTCCTTTGACTACGATGACCTGGATGACTGAGAACCTTCACAGACATATTCTTCTACAAATACTGACTCATAAATACTTCGGGAAACAAAACATTGCAGAGTGATATTAATCAGCTGCTTATCCAGTGAGTTTCTCAGAAAGACTAACTGCAGGATCTTTCGACTTCAGCTGAACGACAATCCTTGCTCTTCTGCAAGGATTACCATCTACTTCACTTGCTGCAGTTTGTAGATAGAGTGGCAGAACATTTCCAAAAAGGTCTCCAGAGCAGAGCTAGAACTGCCACCAGCCTGCTGTTCATAAATGTTGCAATTGGTCTAGACCACCAGTAGGGCTCCTCTTTGGAGAGTTAACTGAATGACATGTCTTGGTTAGGAAACAAGATGAGAAAGGAGGCCGGGGCTAGCCGGTTCAGTCAGTCCATTTCAATACCAAGCGCAGAAAATAAGCATGCTTTCTTTCAGCATTAAATATTACCACAATTAGCAGTAAACTGCATGTCGCAAACGTTAATAATTCAGTTTGTGTGTTTGATTTAAATCAAGGACCAATCTGACCCTATGTGTGGAAAACAATGCACGAGGATTCAAATAATAATGTTATAAAATATGCAAATTATTTGCCACAAAGGTGATAAGAACAGCAGCTAAGCATTTGCACTAATAAAAAAATCCCTGCACCCCAAAGTCATGTCTGTGGACGATCTAGAAACAAGCTAATCATCAGATATGATTTTCATTCTGTTTACAGCTGTCGTTCATTCCAGCTGCGAACATAATGAAGCTATAAAACATAACTGAGCTCTGTGTTAACAACTACAAAGCTTGACCTTGAAAATTTTAACAAGGTCAAAGCTATTCATCTGGCCAGCTGTAAGCAACTTTCCAGTTGAAGGGGAAAAAAGCACATTATTTGCTCAAACATGTATGAGTGCAAACATGCATGCGTGTAATTATTAGCATTTAGGTGAAGAGTTTCTAAATCCCTCCTCTCCTCCTGCATTCAAGCTCCAAATACTCTCTCCGTCTTCCTCAGCAACCCCTCTTCTTTCCTTAGTGCTCAGTACTGAATGGGAGCTTAGCTGGTGTGTGTGTGTGTTTGTTGATGTTTATGTGTGCTACGCGAGTGTGTGCGTGGGTGAGGAAGGAAGGAAAGGAAAAAAGAAAGAAAAAGAGCAAGGGAGAGAGCAATGATCTGCCAGAGAGCTAGATGAGGAGGAGGGAAGAGAAAAAGGGGGTGAAGGTGGTGTGCGAGTGTATGGAAGGAGGTGCGCGTTTCTGCTGCTCCGTGCGTGAGCATGTGTGAATTATGCCTGCAGTTATCTACATGCGAGGCAGAGCACGAGTGAGAGAAAGTGAGCCAGCATGAAGGGCAAAGATTGTGTTTATGTTGTCCGTGTGTGCATGTGTGAATGTGTACTCATGCACGTCAGGAAACTGTGGTGTCCCTGGCTCTCCAGTGTTTACTGACAGGAAATGTTTGTCCAGGCAAAACGGAAGAAATCTTGCCGCCCCACATGGCAAACACTGGGACACGGGATACACACGCAGACGTGCATAGACGGAAATGCAGGAATGTACACACGCACGCACGCTTGCAAAGAGCGTTTAAAAAAAAAAAAAAGAAAAAAAAAAGAGGAATCTGACGAGCGCTCCAGTTTATGTGGTGAGGTGTGGTATCTGGTATTGGGGAGGTGGGAGTGACTGGGCTGGGCACAGACTGTTCTTTACTTCCCTCCACCCTGACTGCCAACACAAGCTCCAGCAGATAGAAAGTCAATACGCTGACCCCCTCTGAACCTGTGCGAGTGAGCACAGGGTTTGACAGCTTTGTCCACACTAATGCACACAAACTGACCGACTTCATTGCTTCAGTTATTATTTCTGTTGTGATCTGTACTTACAAGTTACTTTGCAGATCAAGTATACAAACTGTACAGAGTGCATAAATCTGACTTTCTTAAGATAAATGATAAATCTGTCAAACCGCTGCAGTCATTTCAACCTTTACTGGAGATTAACATAACTGAAGAACAACACTGTGAGACTCTGAAAGCTGCCAGCTCTCCCTGTACTTTGTTTTATTTCAGCGTATTTGTCTTAGACTGAAGGTCGAAATACTTCAGTATGCTCTGAGAAAATTCTTTGGATGACCTTTGAAAAATGTGATGTATTCTTAAAGATTAAATGACACAATGGCTGCCCAATGACATATGGTGACTGATTCTAGCATTTTTCAATCTTCATTTTCAGTCTTCTTTCACATTATATTGAAAGTTCAGTCGCTGCTAACCTTTGTGTTCCAATTTTTACCCAAAAAAAACAAACAATTTCTTCCTGCAGTTATATGCCAGCATCTTTGACTAGAGGCTATCTTATCTGTCACAGGGTGAGAGATGAGATAAACCCTGGACCTGTCTATCAGAGGGCATTCACACCTATTGCCAAATTAGAACTAGCTTTCAATATAATATAACAGCAGATTTGAATGGAGGACCTTCATCCTATCAGTGCCAATCACAGCACCACCATAATGTGGTGAAACTAAGGAGAAACCTCTGAATGTCAGAAAAGCCTGCACGCACATATGGACACATGCACAAATATCTTATCCTAACTGACCCACCAACCTGACTGAGTCCAAATACTGAATCCAAAGCTGTGGAAAAAACAGCTATAACATAACATAATTAGTTTGGAGAAAAAAAAATGATGAAGATTGTAAAGTCTTCAACATTAGAAGTTCTATTTCCCACCACTGTTCACAATTAACCATATTTCCCATTCCATTTTCTGAATTAATAAACCACTAACACTTTTATTTACTTCTGAACAAGTACTTTTTCCACCAAGTCCAACTTTAATAAGCAACACTGCCAGTTCGCTCTGAAGCTTTTGATGGATTGAATAAAGAAGTTATAACAAGAACGCTGTCTGCGGCAGTATTTCCGAGATTTACTTTCGGAACACTTGCCAAATGTGTGTTCCCCAAATGAACAATGCTCCTTTCTGGTTGTCCTGCCTCATTTCCTTGTGATCTATGTTGACGTTGCAATGCGTGTGTGTGGGTTTGTAAATTAAGGACAGCGCTGGAGGCGACATGGGCATGTGGGTGTGTGTGTGTCTGTTTACCAACACACACTTACACACACACATACACACACACCTTTCAAACAAGAATGATCTAAACAGGACGAGATGAAAGTGTTTAAACCAGCATACGAGTATGTACGCAAATACACACAGCAGGCGAGCTGTACCGGAAACTGTGAGCCACAGCGGCGCAGAGAAACCAGGACACACGCACAAAGGAAAGTAAATCTCCATACCTCCTGTCACTCAAAACCTGCACAACAGCCAGAGCATCAAACACTTCCACATGCAAAACGCGAACCAACGCAGAGAAAACTGAAAAGTTGCTCAAACTCTACTTACTGGCTGGTGAGGGGGTGCTGTATCCACTGAGAGGCAGTCCCGGCAGGGCTGGAGGCGACAGGCTCCCCAACATGTGGGGGAAAAAGTAGGAGTAGGTGGGCACGGGGAAGCCGTTGAGGTGGGGGCCCGGCACCGGGTTGCCCTTCCCAGCCATGATGGCTCAGTCCACCTACAAGTCACGAAAAGACCTCACTGGGGTAAAGAAAAAACCCTCACTGAGAGGCAACAGCGCCACAGTCAGGAGTCAGTATGGATTCCTGTAAGGATTTAATCCCCCATAAGGATGCTGGGTAAGAAGATATTCCAACAGGCAAAGTTTGCAAAAAAAAGAAAAAAAGAAAAAAGAAAATATCTCCTTAAGGTTGACAAGGTTGCCCTGAAAATGGCCGCAAAATCCTATTGGGTTTAGCAAATGTATGTGGGTGAGTGTGTCTGTGTGTGTGTTAAGGGCTGAGTTACTAAGGACATAAAAGATTAAAAAAAAGAAAAATGGGGCCGAAGTATAAAGGAGGAATGTGGAGCGTTTTATCCTTCCTTTCTCTGGGATTGTGAAACGGTCTTATTTGCAAGAGGCGTTGGGAAGTAACGCGGCCATTCCTTATCTCGAAGATGAAGGCAGAGAAAGACAGGAGGCAAGTTGAGTCAAGAAGAGGTGCACTTTGATGGCAACAGTCAGGAGCGGCAATGGTGGTGATGGGGGTGCTAGTGGTTGTGATGCTTTCACGGGGACGTCATTCCACTCTTCAACTGCAGAGCGCTCCTAGGAAAAGTGCAGATCACATGATGCCAGGAGAAAGCTCTTCTCCCTGAATGGGCCCCCTGTTCGCAGTTGCAGAGCCTCTGTCTAAGAAAAAAAAAAGAAAAGGAGAGAGAGAGAGAGAAAAGGAGATCATTTAGTGCTTCAGTGGCAAGGTAAAGAGATCACTTCCCTTTGTACTTAAGTGTTTGAGCAAAACAGTGCTTTTCTTTTGACACTAATTAATGGTAATGTCTCATCTGAAACGTTACAAAAACACCCCATCCGCCTTAATTATCTAATGGAGTGTTAAAATTGCGATGCGAGCAGTGGGTGTGTGATGTCTCCTCTCAGCTTTGTGCGCTCACACACTCACTCATTAACAGTGACAGAGTACAAATACTGTGGGAGGCGAGCCAAAACATAAATGAAGAGAGCACCGCGAAAGAAAACTTTGCTAATTACACCAGTTGCAGAAGCCAGAGGTGAGACCCAAGGCGGCATTTCTGGGAACCGCTCGAGACTCCTGCTGCAGAGTTCGCTTCCAAATTACGAGCGAGACGTGAACAAACAGACCTGTAATCACCACGGAAAGCGTGAGCAGGCAAGAGCGCGCTGACATCTACACACCCGGAGAACAATTATCATAGAATGGTACATTAGCATCACAATATACACAGGGATATGAGAAAAGCCATTTATCCCAAACAGCTCATCATAAAATGAGCAAACTTTTTTTCTTTTTTAAACCATAATGACCTTTTTATGAGTCAGTGGATGTGATGCAGAGCAGTAAAACAACTCAAACCACACAGATGCCTCACAGAAAGAAAAGAAGCATGTGGAATGTGTCTTTGCACGAAGCAGGAATGTAGCACTCTAGCATGAATTACACCGCGACATCATGGATGAACTCCTGTAAAGAGAGAAGGGTTAAGTCAGACGTGTTTGTGTGCCTGTTTCCACTTGTGTGGTGTACAGAAAGCGCTGGGATATATGACAGGAGAGGCATGCACAGATGTACAGATTAATAACAAATTTAGGAAAGGGGGGGGCGACATAATGAGGTGAAAAAATAGCTTCATATAACTTTGGTATAGATAGAACAACTCCATATTCCCAAATGATGTTACTTGTCATGTTCCCCCACTGTCTGTATCATCATCATCATACTACATTTGATCGTAGTGCCATTTAGATGGCGATTGATTCAACTATTTCCTTCAAATAAAAGTGCTGTTTCTTCTTCTGTGTATTTGTATACACCGTAGATGCTGAGTGATCAAGTTGGTTTGTGAACATGAACACTTACACGAACGTTTTAAACACTCACAGGGGGTTTAAGTTTTAAGAATTGGAAAGTTTTTATTTCCTGACTCGCCTTTCGCCATTTTACACCATTAACTAAGGGTGAAATAGGGTCACAACAGATGGCAGCGACACGGGGATCTTTACAGACATTTGTACGTTACTACCAAAAAACTATGATTGACATAAAAGGCCAAATTTCCATCTTCATTTCTATGTTTTCAATTAAGAGCCCCTATTAGAAACATTAATGCAAGGTTAAAGTATCTGAGCTACAGCAAAATGTTAAAAGTCGTACCTTTTCCTCTTTTAGTGACCAAAATCATATTCACCACTAAAAATTGTTTAGCTAATAAATGAATAATTGTTAATAGTTTCACTGTAAATGGTAAAAATGAAACTGACATAAGTCTGACATGAGTATAGGCAACGTGGTGATGGAGTAGTTCTTTGCTCTTAACATATTTAGTCACATGATTCTTTGATTTTCACAAAGAGGATTTTATGGCCTTGGACTTCCTCTAAGCTGCCTTATTTTCATATGCTTATTCCCAAAGTGCTATGCAGTCATTCTGTCACACTGAGCTGGTGTGTATGGTGGTCAGGAGATGAGCACATGAGAGCCTGAAAGCCTTTACAGCCCATGGGAGCTAGGTATAGTTTTATTTGCTTTTAAAGCCCCTGTTGACCTAAAAAATAGTAAAGAGTCACATAGTAACAATCTCCATCAGGATATTGCATCTGTTTCAGACTACAACACAACAAGACGCATTACGAAACACTGGCTTGATACATTCTGCATTGAACCTTGCTGCAATCACGTAAAATGCAACAGCATTGCTGAAAGTGCACACTGAAGTGATGCAATGCCATATTTTTTTTTAATTTAATAAACTAAGGAGGCCACAAACGTTGAACCGATACTTTAAATGAGGAACTGCAACTCACCGGGACAATGGGAGACCCATAGACTGGAAATGGGCCACTTCATTCACCATTATCATTACACTGCCTCATATGGGCGCCATAAAAAGTCATACTAAATGATAAGCAGGACCTCATGTTACTGTTCACCTGCACCGACCCTGTTGTGCATTTCCTTTTTGCTGATGTTACAGTAAATAAACATGGCTGCAGAATGACTGGCTTTGGTTACATTTCGTCAGGGATAATAACAGCGTAGGCTGAGCTAAAGGCAGCCAAAGTTTCTGCTCACTTGTGTTTTGATTCATCGTTAGGTTGGACTGTTTAGAGAATGTAAACTGCGAGCAACAGAAAGCATCCTACTCTCAAAATTGGGAATAAAGTTCAGGTCAGAAAACTACAAAACAGCCAGCTCATATGTGACATAACTAACCATACAAGTCACACAATACATACAACCAGTGAATTTTGTCGTCTTTGTTACTTAACAACCCCTAATAACAATAATCTAAATCCCCGTATTTGCTAATCCCAAAAACAATTTACATGTTGTGCTGTTTGTAAGCATCGGAGCGTTTCCTGAACGAAGCCCACATGTCTGATGCTGAGAGCTAAAGAAAAGCATTTTCTGATGCATGTAAACAAAGACTGATTGTCGCAGCTGAAGCGTTTCAAAGGCATTATACAATCAGTTATTTTTCCACTCATCCGTGCATACTTGCAAGCGTCAACAGTTGGAGGCAGAACGTAGCTGACTACCTGGGTAATCCCCTCTGCTAGGACAGAACAATCACAGGGAAAAGAGATCAAACACACACACCACTACATGAGGAACTGAGACTCACCTGAAAACCTGTGTAATCTGCTGTGAGAGGTGCACATACCACAGTCAGGTAAAGCTGCCGACACACATATCACAAATCTCGCAAACAGCTGTGAGCTCTGTGTTTGCAGTGGCTAGCATGTTAAATATCGCACACTTCATCTTAAAACATCTGAATACGAGCAAATATTCTCTCCACTTCACCCAATCTGATCTCCTCCATCCCTCTGTCAGGCAGCTCTTGAATCTCTGTGGCAGGTGGGTTAGGCAGTGATTTATGTGCATGATATGCCTGACACAGAGAGGTCATCGATATGATGAAGATAGAAGGGGAACAGTCATGTGCCTAATGCTGTACAGTTTCTGCTCTTTTATTGTGTATTTGCTCAAGATCTCAGACTGAAACTGAATTTTTCTGCATGGCACATAAAAATTAACTCACCCATCTGCTACATTAATACAGCAGAAATGTGGACAGATGTGGAATAAAAGCAGTTATGGACAGACTGCAAAAGTCTAACATCAAACAGTAATGCAATAGCAAAGCCAAGACAAATCCACAGAGACCGTGGGCCTAGAGCTCAGCCCATTAATGTACATCTTCTTAAAGATTTTCTAAGAATTCCTCGCCCATATCTGCCAAACTCATTTTAAAATGCTCAAACGCACACAGGCAAGATCTAGCATGGAGGCCAGCTCCAGGGGGAATGTACAGTATGTGATCACTTACAGTAGGAGGAAAAATAAACAAACATTCTGGGTCACTTGGTCTTAACTATGTTTGGCATGTAGCAGGCAGAGGGAAGAAAGGGTTAGAGGTCATGAGAGAATGTAATTGGATGTGTTGGAAAACACTGAATTAATAATCAGAAAAGCCAGCAAATGGCAGCACGAGGTCCGGGCGGACAGCGAACACAGAGTCAATGCGAATACATGACGTATAGTGAGATTCTGTTGAGTGGATAAACATAGATGTGTTCAAGTTCAAGGAGTTCAGAGTTGGAGCGTAAAACAGACACTGTGTTTTTGTTTCCTTTCTTTTTTTTACCCCAAGACTTAGCACATGGACACAGCAAAGATACCAGTGAGTTTAGTGAAGATAGCCACATGTTATGATAATGCCACACAAAGCATAATTATAAAGGATCAGCCCATCTTAGAACAAACCTGTGATTACCGTAAGTGCTCTTTTAACTAAATTCTAAACGTATGCAGTGCATTGTGGGGATTTTACCAGTCATAGAAAGAACAGATTACAAAAGCAAATACTCTACAACCATAAACACTGCATCACCTCAATTACTCGCAACAACACCTGCTACCTTCTGAACACTTTGCTTCATGCATGTCAGTGAAATGCGGCTGATTTGTTGCACGTGCAGACAGAAATACTGCTACATATATGCTTTTACATTTGTAACCGCCTTTAGGTACTTCCCCTACAGCACCGCACTTCATTGTTTAACAGTGAAGGCCTAAACAAAAAATGTGTATGGCTTTGCAGTGGCACATGTAACGGAAGTCACTCAAGCACAATGCAGTAAAATTTTCATGAGGACAGCAGCGTGGGTGGATATACACGTCAGACGTGAGTGCAAACAAGCATGTGAAGACATGACTGTGTACATATTATACTTTTTCAAATGTCACTTACTTGCTGTGATATAAACACCATTACTGTAGATAATGCTCATATTAAACTAAAGTTTCAACTAATGAGGTCAGCGACAGCAATTCCTGTGAATCCAAAGCACAGGCAGTTTTTCTATTCCAAGCTCTGTATGAAGTTAAGAGGAAAAATATCAGACACACAGCTAGAGCTGTGAATAACTAACTGAAAATAACTTTTCCCTCCAGTTTCCTTTTTAAACCTTCTGTTTGTGAGGAGCAGCCAATCAGGAGAAATCTGGCTTAAAAGGGAGAGGAGCTGTGAGAGCTTGTTTCAGACAGCGAAGACTACATACAGGGGTGTACAAGAAAAAACACATGCTTATGTAATATATCAACAAGGGAGCGGTGTGTGTGCTCATGCGTACAACCTGTGTGGCATGTGATTATTGAGGTTTGTCTGAGTGCTAAATTACATTTGCACATCTTTGTACCCCGGGGGAGTTTCTACAGTACACTGCATTTACTGTATATGACCAGCTCAGATGGGAGGGGTTTTGCATAAAGAGCAGACTGCGTGTTTGGTGAGGTCCAGTGAAAGGGGTGGGTGCTGGCTGATTATGATGTAAACAGAAACAGGTTACACGTGGAATCACTCTCAAGTCTATTCTGGCAAAGTAAACTCAGATAGAACATTTTAAAAAACCCTACATTAACATACTTACATTATTAATGTAGGCTCCTCATTTACTGTGTATCTTAAGAACATTCTCTTTTTTTTTTTCTCCAACCACACTAAGAAGTCTGTGATTGTTCCCAGTGTAAACATAATCCGGGAAGACTGCTGCCTCTAATCACCCTACTTCTAATTCTAAAGCACTTTAAAATGTCTAATAAAAAGGCTTCAATGGGACAAAAGTGTAATGAGACATGCTCTGTTTCCATTTACCTATTACTCTAATAACCTGTTATAACAATAGAACACCCTGTTCTCAAAGCGCAGGCTTGATCGTGCTTCCTGGAAGTACAATAGGATACAGAGCTTTTAACTATCAGGCTACTCTCACGCAGAACCAGCACCCAGTTTTGGATCAAGACACATGAACCCGCTCAACTCTCTACTATTAAGATTAGGCTTAAAACATAGTTAGGGCTCAATCAGGTGACCCTGAGCCATACTGATCCTTAGCTAAGCTGCTATAGCGCTGGGCTTTTGGGTGGACTTCCCACTGGGGAGCTGTAATTGTGCATTAATATGCCTCTACTGCACATTGTGAATTTTGTGTCTCTTCTTCTCTCCCATGCGGTACCTGTTTGCTAGGCTCTGGAGCTCTAAGTTTCTGATCTGCAAGTTATTTGTTGTTTCTAGCTTCTAGTTTTTCTCACAGTGCTCTCACCTCATCCAAGGAAGGTGGCAAGGAAGCTAACGTGTTTTGATACTATATAAATAATAAAAGAATTTAATTCAAACAGAAAATGCTAAATGAGTGGCCCTTTCATCCAAAATCCCCCCAAAAAACCTGTGATGCATTATCTGAAGTGCTGTCGTGGAAGTTCGGAGAGTCAGTAATTCATGTTTTCTGGCCAAACCACCACACAGAAGAGTACTGCTACTTTTATATACAGTAGCTGAAAGGGTAAATGATTACATCCGCCTCGCTGCTTCTTCCACCTGCATAGTTTTGAGACGGTCAGAATCGCAGCTCGCTGATGCATTGTGGGAGAGTGAGCAGGAGGTGGGAGCTACTTCTCGATGATGATGGTCAGAAGGTGTGGCGCGAGAAAGCTAAAGGGTGCTAAGTGCACTTCTAAAGGTGGTGAGAATCCTCAGCTGTTTTGACCGAGGCTCCCTGTGGGGTGAATCCACTTGTCAGTGGAGCAGGCTGCGTGACATTTCTGCCTCACCTCAGAAAGGTCAGCCTTTAATTATCTCAAATGCCAGCAAGCACTGCACCTGCAAAAAAAACCCAAAAAATAAAACCCAGAGATGAGCTGAGCGCTTGTCAGGGTAAGACGGTGGCCTGTTTTCTTCACGCAAAATGAGCGCGGCTGTGGCTGTCCGTGCAGAACTGGACCATCTGCCCACCTGCGTGTATGCATGCAGACTCACAGCCAAAGCTCGCATACGCACAGACAAACCCTGACAGATGCAGACACACACACACACACACATTCTCTAACTGTGTCAACCAAAGTCACTAAAACCTACAACTAAAGTTGCTTGCCAAGCTACCTTTTAAATAAGATGAAGCAGGTTGAATCCCTGGAACAGCGGCAACTTCTGGGAACACTGATTTAAAAATAGGCTGCTGACAGTATGTGTAGACAGATTACGGAGCTATAGATAGAAGAGTAACATGGGCCAGTGCTTCTGCTAAATATGGGTAGGCCATGCGACGTAAACTCGCATCACTTTCTGTTAATCGATACAAAAACTAGGCACGAGTCAGAGGAGAAGTGAGCGTCTGAAGATTAGAAAGCTGAAATATATGCAGCGAGAATGCAGTTGGTGTCAAAACTAAAACTGCAGGCATATTTATCAGCGGATGACTCGAGTGTTTGCATTTGAATGACTCACTGTAGTTTCAACTTTGTTGATATTTGCAGGGGCTATGGTAACAGAAAGCTCCCATACCTGCATAAACACCGTCCTGTACGCTTCAAACTTGGCCTCACACACACAAAAACCAACATCGCTGCCCATAAAATCCCACTTGAGCTCAAAGGAGGTCGGAGAGACAAAGGGCCATAGATCATCCGTGTGGACGGCGTGTGGTGAGCTCCTTGTGTCCAGGTTTTTCCACCATTTTTCTCTCGTTCTGAGAAAACATGGAGGGTTGGTCCCTATTGTTTACACAGCTGGCTCCATGGAAAGGATTGCCTAATATGAAATATGAAGAGTGGAGAGGTGAGCGAAGGAGAGTTGGAAAGAAAACAGGGAAGGGAGCCAAGCGAGAGGGGTGTGGTGGTGGTGATGGTGGGGGTAACACACCATCGAAGAGAGCGAGAAGGACGGCTAAAGGCGCTCTGAAGTGGGAGACACAGGAAGTGAGTAAATTTAAACAGAGAGGGAGAAGAACTGGAAGAGGAAGTGAAAAATGGAAGGAAGAACACAATATGGCAATTGTGCATCTGAGAGGAGAAGACACCATGCGGACAACTAAATGAGGAGAGAAGAAAGAGCAAACAGAACACGGAGCAGAAAGCCCTGAGGTTTCCTCGTGGTGAGGGAGTCATGCCTCCTGCGGTCTGGGGTCTGCAGTGCATGTTATTCTTTCCCAACAGTCGCACACTGCTTCCATCCATTCAGTCATGCCTCACAAACCATCTGGCAACTGTCCTGCCGATCCCTTCTTCTAAGCTCTGTCACTTGCATCTTTTATCTGACAAAACTGTGTAGTTATTTTGTCAGATTGTCAAATCTGACAAAATAACTACACTATTTTAAATCCGTGCCACGCACAGATATAGTGTGTTTTATTTATTTTTTATTTTTTTAAGATAAGTGCAGTGCTTTCATAAATTTCCGTGAATAGCCTTTCCGGGAATTTGGATTAAACTGGCCGGATCCTATTCAGACTATAAGTGAGTCATGCCATTTGTATAGTCAGAATCATTTTAAGAGCAGAGTGCATTTTTCTGCTGAATGGTAACAACACAAAACGCTGTTTTGGAAAGGGGAAAGCAGCAGAGCTCAAATCTATGTGTAAACAAGTACATTAGCGTGTATGTGACAATGAGAGCAAGAGAGTGTAGTGGCTTCCTTTGCCTAGTTTCAAACCTGTTCCAGGTAGTGGAAGAGGCTTCACACAAATTAAGTCTATATTTCTGAGAAGAAGAAGAACAGTCAAGACCCACCACCCACTGACATACACATCTACAGTCAAAACACTTCAAAGACACGTGCACCGTCGCCAAGGCATCCGCATCACTGCGCTGCCTCAAGAGGATGTTTCAATCCACTGTGCTGGTACTTTTTTGTCTCCGTCACCTTAGTGTACCTATCCAGGATATCGGGCTAACAATGTTATGTGAAACACTCCAGCACATTTCAACACAGAACATCCAATGACACGAGAGCAAATGACGCACTAAAGCACAGGGCCCCTTCCTGTTTATACTGCTTGCTTGCCCACTGGAGGATCAAACAAGATCTGTTCCTCCGAGCGGGTGTGCCCCCTTTAACAGTCTGTCGCTCCTGCAGCAGCTTCACAGACAATATCAGGATTAATAGGTAGATATTTTATTTAAAAAAAAAAAAATTCTGGTCTGTTGAGGTGTAAAAAATAATCAGCATTTTAACTATAGTATAAGTAAAATGACTCTTTGCCCAAATTAACACTTTCCTATCCCAATGTGCAAATGTGTGACTTTAAACGCACTCATGCATGACCACAATTCTGCACTGAGTGTGTGTTTCTGTGTGCTGCAGTCCCTATTGTGAAAGTGTGCGATTAGTTGATATCAAGTAGTGTGCATATACAAGGCGAGTGTGTGTGTGTGTGTGTGTGTGTGTGTGTGTGTGTGTGTGTGTGTGTGTGTGTGTGTGTGTGTGTGTGTGTGTGTGTGTGTGTCCACGTGCATGCATGGCAAAAAGCCAGTTTGACTCACCAAACTAAGTGTCCTGTATTTCCACCAGGCTTGTTGAGTCTTGTTTACAGACAGCTTTTTTCAATTACTTGAATGATCCCCCATAGTGTTTATAACTGTGCGTGTGTGTGTGGGTATAGTCATTTGTTTTTCATACTTACAGTAAAACAGTAAAAAAGGCCATAGTGCAGGCCACTGATAACAGATCAGACTTTATACCATATCAGCAAACCCAGAGTTTTAGGTCAAGGTCTGCATCTAGTTTACTTGTTCACGCTGCTGCTGCTGCTCATCATTAGCTCACATAAATAAAGGTATTTTTCATGAATAATTTATAAGAAAGTCACATAAAAACATGCAGCGGCTACACTTCTGTTATTCTTGTTGCCAAACAATAACCACACTCAGATAAATATGATTCAAATGTGCTAATTTTGAACCGATTCATGAGTCTCAAGTTGAGCCAAACAGGACTGGAATGCTTCAGATCTTGACCGACAACCAGTTACTTATGAGTTCTGAGCGTTTCCCTAAAGTTAACAGCAGTACGTCGATAAAAACTCGTTTTCATTGTTTTGACTGCACTGACAATAAGTTGTTATCAGATTGAGCACAGTTTCCTTCACTCCACCCATTTTTCCTGTTATCTATTCTACCCACAACCCCAGCCCTCCCCGACATTTACACACTCACCTGGTGAAACAGAGAGCAGAGGAGAAGAGGTGACCACCAAGCATGACTCACAATGATAGCCAGTTTTGGGGGGAAAAAAACCCAAAAATCAGTTTCCAAGAAAACCAAAATGTGGACAAGTGCTGTCACAGGAGAACTTGCAAGTGTGGCGTGGTTTGATTGCACACTGGGAGGGAGATTAGGAACAGAATTGCACTGAGAGTGGTGAACTGTAAACACTAGCCCAGAGAGGTTATGTAACCCAACAGCAAGCAATACTGATGAACCACATTCTCTCATCTTATACCTTATATAAGGTATCGAAAAGTCAACATGACTCTAGCAACCCCAGCAGGAGGTTATCAGACACTAAAACATTGCACAATAGTCTAACAATTCTTACAGACAGGCTTGCACAATAATCTCATCCTCAGCTGTTTTGTCTTCCATTCTGGTGATTGCAAGGTAAACAGAGAGAAAGAAATATAGCAAACATAGTCATCTAACATCCATGTGTGCTTTTCTGGCCTACAGAAGCCTCTGCCAGATGACATCACATTACACTGGAGCAAAAGTTAGGGCGGGTGCCAGACAACCCTGAGTCATTTTGTCCGAGACCCCTTTGTTGGCAGCCCCTCTGCATCGACAGACTGGCTCCATTCAAATGAATGAGGGCACTGCTTTTTTTTTTTTCTTTCACCTTACACTGATCACTTAGTGATGTCATTTTATGTTTAGAGTGCAGACTTGGGTTGAAATTTTCATGTCAACTGCATGCTACAGTATAGGATCATCAGCCTTCCATGTCAATGCTGCCCAGTGTGTTTTTGTGCACGTTTCATACCACAATAACATTTTTCTAAAAAACACTCCATGCAGGCAGTTTTTACCTCTTGAGGGGAAATGAAAATCTCCATAGCCTAGCACCAGGACCATCTGCAAAACAACCAGGCCTACAGTTGCACTATGTGGGGCACACTGCAATCACTTAAAGCATTTGCACATGTGTTTTCATGCTTATATGACAAGAAGAGTAGAGGCAGGGGTTTGTGGGTCAGTCCATACACAGATTAAGCCCTATAAAGTGCAGGTCATCCTGATATGACCTCTCTAGGACACATGCATCACTAACCCAACTCTGTCTAAATGAGAATGGCATTTCTAGAATGACCTTTGGCCCACTCAAAGCTGTGAGATTAGGAACATATACAACCCAAATGCACACACTGTATATCTATATAACTAATGCCCCCCGCTAAACAATGCAGAAACATAAAGACGACAGATACAAACAACCTTGCAGGAGAGAGAAACAGTGAAAGCGAGCACGAGCAAGATTATGATACTAATCTTTTCTAATGCCTCTGTCCTCCATTTTCCTTCTCACGCATAAAAACATCAAGCATATGCCTGGCTCTCTTTCCTTGCCTCCTCTTCAGGAGTCATAAAACTCACATTTAAAAATGCATGGACTCCATAAGCTGCCAGGCCTATCTATTAACTGCGTTATAGTGTGGATGGCTATAGCTGCTGACGGCAGCCAAGGAATGCTGCTTTCCATTAAGGGAGAAATGGAGAGACGAGGAGGAGGAGGACTGAAAGGGATGAGGGATGAGGAATGAGGGGGAAAACAGAATTTAATCATTTTTCTTTTTCCCATGGCACTGCAAACTGATGCCTTGGCATCCGAGCATGTGGAAAAGAAAAAAGAAGAAAATAGAGGGAGGCACTGACTTCTTCACAAAATCCCACATAATAAGTATGAATGCTGTAAAACTGCATCAAAGAAAGAACATAAACACGTGGATATAAGTGGATCACACACCCCAGTGACTGCCTGTGGCCCAGGTGAAAAACTAATTGATTCAAGTGTTTCAGGAAGATTTCCCCCCAGTGTCCTCAGGCGCTCGCAAGATGACTATTGATTGGCTAATTGATTGATTGACATTCGCTCGACACCAAGGCAACAACATCATCACTCTTCATACGAACATCACCACCAACCTTTCCCATTTGGTACTGCTATTTGTAAAATCCTGCATGCTGCATGGATTTAATCCTCATCAGTACCTCCAACCAATAACTCCCTCTTAAGTTAAGCTTAAAAATTCATTTCAGTTTGCACTTTTCAGCCTTGCACAGAAGCTGCTCGCTAATTTGCACAAACTTCTGCTGTGCTAATCGGATATAATGAATCTGCATTAAAAACATATCATTAACAAAAAACAAAAAAACGAAATGTTTTAACTTAAAACAATGAAAAGTGAAAACTTTAAGACTTTTTCTTTTCATTCACTCTGCAACACAACTCTCCAAAGTGTCCTTGAGTAAGACGCTAAACATCAACCAGCACTAGATATGAGCATCTGCTTAATGACTTTGCATTAACATGTAAATGAGTTTTCAATGGCTTGGATGAGACTTCGACATGCCAGTGCGCATTTCTTCTTGGTTACATTTACCCCCACCTCCCCTCCGCCCCCACCTCCCCGTGCACATATAAGTCAAACATAAATTAACGAGCTCGCGCCTAAAGCTGCGGCGACACTTACGAACGACTCTCGCCCCTCACCCCCACCCCCGTAATGGACCTTACAGACAATGCCTGTGGTATTTCAATTAACAGACAGTGGCGTGACATGAAATAACGACATATAGCAAGAGCTGAGTGACATGTGCGAATGAGGCAGTAACGGCAGCATCTATTCCCTTTAATGGACCATTGTGGTTGAGCGCAGATAATACGAGTTAATAGGAAATGTAAAATTATGATGTAGACTCTTGTCTAAAAGGGTGAGTGACACCTGGGAGTGAGCTGTTACATCTTAATGCACTGCTGCCACCAGGATGAATCGGCTCTGCACATAGGAGGTGGAAACCATCTGAAGGTTGCTAACGGTGGCTGCTGTCAGTCTTACATTAACCTTGAGAACAGCCAGGGGACTGGTTAGCCCTGCTGACCTCTCTCTGTCTCCCTCACGCACAAACACACATGCACAATCTCCATTATGACCACATTTATGACTAAAGGGTGACTTGGTGTGGGTGTGTGTGTGCGTGCACGCGTAACTCTTCCTGTGTCTTACGAGCAGCATCAGTGGGATTAAATCAGTCCATCACAGGCTGCTGTAACACCATATCGGCTGTCTGCGCTGAAGAGAAATCACCTCAGACCTTTCCTGTTGCCCCCAGGGTTAGCAATAACACTCTCTAAGGTTTTTTTCTGAACACTCTATGTACATTCTCATATTCACTGATCAGCTCAGAATTAAGAACAATGTCCTACTATCTTTGATCTTCTTTGTGAAATGCATACAATAAATCCTCCCCATACAATCCAAGCAGCTAAAAATCCCAAACGAATGCAACCATTCGCATTTGGAAAATCCAAAGCAAGAAGCATAGTTTTGGTGAAAGCTGCTTATATTTTGCTGTTTGGTTTGAACGACGCCAAGTATTGTTGTGTGCTGAGGCATAACTGGGCGAGCTGATGCCCATGTGTTTTCAGTCAATTTTCACTGACAGCAGGAGAGACAGAACGTGAGAGAGGCCGAAGGGAAGAAACGGAGAATGAGCAGGGGGAAACAAAGAAGTGTTTTACACAATAAAATTGTTGGGATGACTGCCTGGGAACGGGCGAAAGCGCGATCAAACACACTGACCTAATTTTCCGCCACATCCTGCAGAGAAGCGAGAGGAAAAGCAGCCCATGAACACTGGAGAGAGTGAAATCAAGGTTTTTAATACTTTAATACTTCCCTGCAATCTGTGAATGAATCCATTTTCACGGTTTTCTTGGAATACGATAGGATCTGAACTGGGACGGATTATTATTTGTTTGTTACTGTTTGGGTTTTTTTTTCCAGTTTTTGTTTAACGCCTAAATTTTGCATTAATTACACTCTTAAAAAGTTAAAAACAATACAGTTCATGTATTTGTAACAAAGCTGTATCTATTGGGAAACTGCTGATTGTAACCAATCCAAAAATCACATCATTTTAACTGAATCAGTATGAAAATCTAACAGTTAAAAAATTAAAGCAAAATGAAAAATATATATATTATATTAGTTACCACTGTGACTGACTCCACACCACAGGATGGGTAGTATGGAGATGCGGTCTAGTATAAAAACCATTTGTTTGTTTTTCTTTTTATATTATTCATAAGCAATACAGGGTTTACTATATCACTGATGCCCTGCAGGGATATTTACTCTTGTAAACTCAAATATTGTGAGTTTATATTATTTGTGGAAACTCTTCTGATGGAAAGCAGCAGTCTGGCACTGGTAAAAATAAGAGAATAGAGAGTCTTATATCTTCAAGAAAGAGATTTTAGATATTTATACCTTTTGCACAGTTTTTGGAAACTTAAACTTTCATTTATGTTGTTTTCTGAGATATGTTTGGTTGTCATTAAAAAGACATCCCTCTATATCTGAATGCACGATGAAAAAAGTTCAACATTTAAAGTTGCCTTTTCGGTGCTTTTATTAACAATTTGAAAGATTTTCCAACTTCATTACAAACAGGGACCAATTCGTGTTTAGAGCTGTACATGGCTTGTACACATCCAAGAAGGCTAAAAATCAGCTTAAAATTGATTCAAAAGTGGAAGCTGCAGACAGTCAAAAATTAACTTTCATATGCTAAAGTATCAGAGGGATGCAGCAGTTTACAATGTCGCCTCAAAGCTAGAAGCTCTGGGCTTGAAGCTGCTGCTCGACTTAAGCCTTGATTATACACCACTATGGACACAGACTGCTAGAGAGCCAAAGGCTGGATAGTCATTCCTGTTATTCCGCTTTGAAGTCCGCTTGAAATTTGCCACCTGGGGCGCATCCATCGTTGGTGTATTGTAAGGGAAATTTTCCATGGGCAAGTCCATGTGGTCACAAAAAAACCACAAAAAAAACCAAAAAAAAAACAGGCAGGGGCGCGGACATACGTGCAAACCCTGTCCTCACCACCTGAAGATGAAATTGTTGTCATTGGACCAGAGCAGACTTGTGGACAGGGGAAGTATAATCAAGGATTAAGCTGCAATGCTGTAGAGAAGGAAGAGTTCCTTCCTGCTTTTTAACAAACTTCAGAGATAGACATTGTTTACATGGCCGAAAAAGTCCTCATCGACGTTGGCATGTTCACTCTTATTATCACTCTTATTATCCCCATTATCTTCATTATTTGAGGCTATTTCAAAACTTTACCCAACTTCCTTCTTCCTCGGATGATCAAAATTACAACAAATTATTGTTGTTTGGCTGAGGATGTTGTTTTTTCCGTAGAGAATAAAGTCTCTTTCAGACAGTCATTACTGCATTGATGCACCCGTATGCACTTGCAAGCAAGCCATTATGGCCCATACTCAAATCTAATTGTCAACCCCTGTCTTCTACTTTTCCGTCTGGTCTTAGGACAGTGCAAAAAGCTTATAAAGGGCTAACATTTGTGCTTGAGTGGCCAGAACACCGTGTGCAGCCCCCGCCTCTGCCCATCGCTGCATCAGGTCCGCTTGTAGTGCTGCTGTGCTACTGTGACTGGACTGGAAAGGATATTTATAGAAAGCCGTTAACAATATCCTATCCCCAAACGGGTGTAATCGTATTATGCTGGAGGTGCTAAAAGCCTCGAGTTGGGAAAGCACATCATCGGAGGAAACGGGCTAAGACACACAAGGACCATTCCCAGGGAGTCTTCAGAGGAGGAAGCTCAGAAGCACACTGGAAGGAGTAGATAAAAAGGCAGACACACATACAAACTCAGCAGGTGAGGAAGAAAGAGTGACAGGGAGAAGAATAACTGAAGGTTTACTGACAAGTGAAGAAGTGACAAGTATAAGATGCAAATTATGCTGCTGACTGAGAGCAATAGGCTTGTTGCTGGAGGAGTGTGGAGGTGGTGCGGGTTGGAAGCTCGATCGTTTTGACAGTGTTTGGTATCGGCAGCTCTGAAGGTTCAAGCCGGCCATGGCGATGATAGATGGAAGACTGAACTTTAATCAGAGTGGCGCCCGGAGCATTTTCATGGAGGTAAACAGGTTAATCAGTCAAGCCCTCCTTCCATCCTCCCTCTCATTCTCCCCTAGTCTTTCCTCAGCACATGACCACTTCTGACACTGGCACGCCATTCGTCTATTTCCCATCAGCACCTCGCCCTTCTCCTTTCCTCCCCCTCTCATTTTCCCTTACCTTGCTTCACATCTTTTGCAACCAGCCAGGAAAACAAATGACCCCCCCCCCCCCCCCCCCCCCCCCAAAAAAAAAAGAAAAAGAAAATCCTTCCCTGCAGCCCATACCATCAGGCATATCCCACTATCTTATAAAAGGGCATTTCAAACCATTCAGTCAGCTCATTTAATACCTCCCAGCATCATCCACCATGAAACTATGAGGTGGGAGGAGAGCATTCAGCAAACAGAAACTGTTCATATGCTCTCAGTTTCTTGCATTACTGCCCTTCCACTAGCCTGCATCGAGGGAGGTAGATAATTTGCAGTCATAACCCTCAAACATACTGTGCCTAAATCTAAACACAGTGAGGCAAAGAAAAGAGAAAATAGCAGGAGCAGCCTTGCATTTCCCATTGTTTCTGCTATATCAAGGGTGTAGTTATTAAAATGCCCATGTCTTACAGTCTCTCCAAGAAACAGCAAGACATACTGACCTCCATAAAAACTAAAGCAAGTGCTAACCGGTGCCAAATCACTGCATGCATAACCACCAAAATGTTTAAAACAAGCAACCAGTGTACAAAGCAAAACAGGAACTAAAACCCCTGCCAGTTTACGGTTTAAGCCGCATTTCGTGTTGTCCGTCAAAACTTCCTCTATCTCTGTCCCCCAAAGGAAAATTAACAATCAACTCTTAACAAACCACGCTGGCAAGCCAAGCGTGAACTTTAGAAAAGCCTTAACAGCTCCTGTGGAGGTGGGCCATGTCTAATCTTTGACCACACTGTATTGAGGCAGACTTGGAAAGTGCGATTATACTGTGTTGTCTGGAATTCCAACCACATACTTCTGCGAGCCATCAACAAGTGCTGCCCTTTGCCAAGATAAACTTCAGAGAAAGTTGCCACATATTTACAGGCTTCGCTGCCCCACTTTGCTTCTTTGTAGCTGCAGAGTGTCATTCTGGTCTTTGAAATTTTTTCTCTGAGCCTCGGTTGGAGGGCAGAGTGGGCTTGAAATAAATGCTCTTCTGGTTCGTATTTGTCCAGGATATTGCTAAAGCGTGCTCGTTGTGCAACATGAGTTAGGAAATACACTTAATAGGGGGCCTTCAAGGAAAACAAAGGAGGGGATACTTACTTGGAGACCATACATGCTGTATGCAGGGAAACTCTGAAACTATGTTGTGTTATTACCACTTACCTATCTCCCATTGAGTGATAGAGAGAACTCAGCTTGGTCCCTTATTTAATGATGTGAGGGTTCGTGCTCAAGTTTGAATAATACACGCAAGCTTCTTTAGAGAGAAGTGATGCTTTTAATGATAGAGTGACCCATAACTTAAAGGGGCAGCAAGAAAGGAGGAGGAGGACATCAACAGCCTCACCCTTTGAAAAAAAAGATACATCGAGTAGAAGTTAAGAGAAGATGGGACAGAAAAGTGAGACAGTCGTTACATTGTTAGGCAACGGGAACTGGCTAACACCCACACACACCCAGACACACGTGCACACAAGGAAATCAGTGAGTGTACTGAGATTTCTCATGAGATGTTGTGTACACATTGCTTAAAAGTTGTCCAACATATTGGACATGCTAACAGCCACTAGTTGTTAGCAAAAAAATGTGTATTTCCTTACTGGTTACAGCATTAAGTAAGTAAAGTTTATTTATATATTGTTTTAAAAGACACAAAAGTGCTAAACAATAATTAAAATGTAATTACTATCAAAATGAAACATGCAAAAATAAGTTTAAAAAAAAGAGATAAAAATGCAAATGAAAAAAAAATAAAAAAAAAATCACACTATTTCTGATAAAACAATAAAAAAAGTGCAACACAAACCAAAAACGGAGAAGCTTTACCTTCAAACTAAAAGTTTTGTCGTTTTTCAAAAGGCACAATTGTCTTTGTTTCTCTACTCAGAGAGTCACTGGACAATGTTTATAGACAAGTCTGCCATTCAAACCATAACTGCAGCAATATGCTAGTAACCAAAGCAATTACAGAGATTTTTGCCAAACAGTTGAGGAATACACATTTTTCTTACTAACATGTGGTAGCCAAGGGGTCATGACCCGGCCTGTAGGCCTGTGTGACTGGGTCTTTAGCAATCACTTTCCCAGCGACTGCCAAAACTACTCATAACCAGTTGGGTAATACTCATTTCTCCCCTCACGACCAGTGGTTGCCAGGTAGTCACATGGTCACATGTCTGCACAACCTCAATAAATTACACAAACATCTATACACAAACTTATGCAGTACATGTAAACACATCATACGCTTAAGTCCTCGAGGGCCAGAAATCCCGTGTGAGTTTACAACATCACATCCGTCCTCAGGGGGGATTTCATAACAGCAAAAATATCTAATGCTACATACAGTACCGCAGTGTTCCAGTACCAGTGGATTAGCACTGCCTTCCCCCCACCCACCACCATCACTTCATGTTAATAGCTGCTGTTTTCATTTTCCCCGAGGCCACTCTCAACTTCCCTTCATTCAGTATGCATACAGTTTTCTCTCCCTCTCTCTGTTTCTCTCGCTTAAGGGAGTGGTGGCCAGAGAAAGTTGAAGATTTAGTAAGGACACTGATTTGCTCATGCAAGACTTATGAAACCCTAGTTTCCTGTGCCTCATACAAACACCCATACAGAAGTCATTTTAAGGTAACATCCTTGGTGCAGTGAGCTCACTCCATGCTCCTTCACCACACAACACAGATATCAGTGGCACTGCGTCTTTGTACATTAACTTTATGAAGTTTCTGCTTCTGTGGGGGGGGGGGGGGGGGGGGGGGGCCTCTTTCATCCCTGATGCCATAGAAATCCTCACTGCTTCGAATCCTATCTCAAACAAAACCGCTGTTACACGTTACCACTCTTATATAAATATAGAGCAGAAAATATAACAAATTCAACCCTCAGACAACCAATTCTGTCGGAACTAAACAGATTTGCTTGATACGATTTGGAACTGAAGTATCATAAAACAATCTGACAAATACATTGAATAAAACACAGTTTGCCAGTAGGACAAGGTGCTGGACACAGACACACATTCGCCATACCCTGTAAAGTGTCTCCACAGCCTAATAATGCAAGGCAGATGAAGCCCGTCAGAGTGACGGTCCAGCTGTAAGTAATTTGGAGGGCCGAAAAAGAAAAAGCAGAGGAGGGAAAAAAAAAAGAAAGAAAATATTAGACAGCCATCAGGCCCTCTCCTGACATCTCTCTGCAGATCTAGATGAATTTGACCTGACAACACAGGAGCGATGCAGACAACACCTCCTGCACCAGCTGCAAACCACAAGGGCACACAAACTCCTTCTACAGCCAAGAAAGGAGGGAGGGAGCAAATGAGCCTGTGAGTGAAATAAATAAAAACATACTGAACGGAGTTAAGCGTGCCTGAGAAAAACTACTGACAGCGTAGAGCGAAATATAGAGAGAGAGAGACAGCAGATGAGGGACAAATCGATTTTGGTAAAGAGGCAGAGCAAGCAATGAGCATGAAAGAGGATAAGAAAGACAAAGAGCCAAGAAGGCATGAATGATGATGGAGGATATGAAGGACAGCTTGAAAGAGAGAAAGTGAAACAGATAAAGAATAAAAGGAGGGGAGGAAAGAGAGGGCTTGATGGAGGGAGACAGAGGGAAAGACGCACCTTGTCAAAAAGATTGAGAGCAGAGGAGAAAATGAACAGGGAGCTAGAAACTGAGAGAGGAATACAAAGAATGAATGAAGATAGAGAGAGAGTGAGGGAAGACGAGAGGATGCCTTATTTTCTTCCATCTCAATTTGCACAAAACTTTCATTACCACCAATTTGGGCTGGGAGCCGTAGGCTGGACCATTAGGCGAGCCCAGCATCAATCAGCTTAATCTCCCTCCCAGGCCGCTAAATTACAGCGCCCAGTTGCTTATTAAAATTTGTCGCCCGTCTCCCAACACCCGGCACTGCTGGAGATTAGACAGGGGCCCCCAGACAAATCTGTTACAGAGAAGAAGACGGAGAAGAGGAGGGGGAGGAGGAGGAGCTGGAAGGGAAAAAAAGGACAGAGAGAGACGGAAGGAAGCACAGGGACAGTAGAAATGAAAAAAAAAGGGAAAAAAGTGGAATGCACTTGCTGAGACAGAGTGGATCAGAGTGGGAGGACAATCATCCGGTTTGATTTATACACCTCTGTAGATCTGCCGTGCTCTCACTCACACATTTCTACGCACGATCATACATCCCAATAAATCCTATATACACTCGCATGTGCCCACATCCCCCCCAAATGCAGTTTTCCATTCCTGTCAACACCCCCAACACATAAACACACACACACGGCGGTATAGAGAATGCAGGGTTTGCAGTGCCTCCCATTGCACACTCAATCAAACCGGCGGCCAGATAAGATGCATGATGAATGGCGTAATTGAAGGCGGCGGCAGAGTAATGCTGCATCGCTCTGCATTCAGTGGGGGAGGGCGGGTTATTGGTGAGTGTGTGATTAGCCTGTAGGATTTATTGTTATTGCCCAACTTATTAAAAAAAAAATACAAAGACTGTCTACCTCGCCTACAGTAGCACACCTCCAGCTACAAAGCATACCGAGCCTACACTTTCAGATGGATGAGGAGACAGCAGCGCTGCATCATATAGAGCTGGGTGGGGTGAGTTCTTTGAAGTCTGTACATGTTGCAGAAATGCGGCTTGGCTAATCGTATAGGTTGCAAGGCAGAAATCTCGATGTCAAAATATGGAGGAAAACCACCCACACATTGAAGAAGTAGCGGTAAAGTCTCTGCTCCCTTTAAACACTTAAATAAGAGAAAGCAGAGGATACATAAAGCATACAACAAAGTGATAGAACCTGCAGGTCAATGGGTAAAGGAGGGAAATAAAGCAATTCTACTTCACACTGCTAAGCACTCAGCGGAGAAAACACTAATGTATCAAGAGTTAGTGAAGGTCCTTGAAAGAAGCAGACCAGAGAGTGTCATTAACACCAGTGCACTGTCTGCCTGCTGACATCATGTGTGCACAGGGGTTTCTTCTTCTTCTCCTTGTTAATACATATGGCATCTGAAGACACTGAGCTGCTATGGTTTACTTTGGTTAGTGACCTAACGTAACCGCCTTAATTATTTCAATTAGAGAAGCTTAGGATGTGACATTTTTAGATACTCCAGCCGATAAACAGTTATTATCAGATCAGATTACTGATCAGATTAATCAGTAATCATTTTGTTCTAGTTTCCTTTTTGACACTGAAATTTAAACACTCTAAGGTTTAAAGTAGAACAGCAGGAGCAAGTACTGCATGCAACTCTATCTTTGGAAACTAACGAATTCCTATAGCTGCAGGTATGAAATAAACTTGGCAGTGAGACTAAAAGCAGCTACCCAAACTAACTCATGCTGTAGCTATTACTGCTGAGTCATGTTAATCTGTGCTGCCGCAGACTTTTTATTCGCTCAGGTAAATAATTTACTCTTAAGTAGTGTTTTATAGGCAATTTAATCTATAATGACGGGAAAGTCAACATACATGAAAAGTTACTTTGGAGAGTTCATCCCCAAAGATGCAGAAAAAGTACACTCAGTTCTAAACTTGTGCATGCTTCTTCATTAATAGGACCATTTCATTCAACCTCAAGAGCTGAATCATATGAGGCTACGATGTAGACTCCGTAGCTGAGCCGCGCGTGCAGTTAATAACCTTGTGGTCATGTCCCGGTGTTTTATGCAGGGCCAGGCATTATAAAAACAAATAAAACCCTGAGACTTCTTCCCCCTTCAGGGGAAAGATGTTTGCCCCTGAAGTTTCTCTACTCCTTCATACATTCACTCACATTCAATCCGACAGTTTCAGCAATCTGCACCCAGGAATCCTGTTGACATATCTGAGTCCTTATATTAAAGGCTGTGATTACTGTTCTTTATATTAAGGCAGTAATAATATTCGCTCTGATCCATCCAAAACCTGAGGTGAAGAAATATTTGGAAATCTAAAGGAAAAAAAAATATCAGCAGATTGAAGCACAGAACATTACATTTCTGATTTAGATTTAGCTAGGCTGTTTAGGTCACCAAGTCTCAAGGGTAACCATGTGCTACAGGTTCAAAACTAGCATGCTTGTCACAGCTTTTCCTTTCTGTAAAAGCTGTGACAGACACGAAGCCAATGCGCCGAGATGCTGTCAGATGAATGAAAAGGAGCGCGTGTCTGAAAGGAGCTTATGAAATCATAAACTGCAGCACTAAAAATAACTACTCACTTCCGTGAGCAAAAGCTATAGTTTCTTATTATGATGGGAATATGCAGCTCTCATTAATCAAACAAATGGAGAAAAGATCAAGGTACTATTTTTAAGGGGGAAAAAAAAAAAAGGGGGGGGGGGGGGGAATTCCTGCCTTTTCCCAACTCGACACAAATTGAGACAAAGAGCAGAAACCCCTTTGTACTGCACACTTACAACGGATTAACTAAGAAGAAATACACCACTTACATATATTAAGGTTAGCAAAAAATACACAATGCCATGAATGCAATGAAACCTCACATAAAATTTACAATTCAGTCACACACACACACTGCATCTTCTGCACACGAAACCAGTGAAAGTAAAGCAACTACAAACAGTGTGGTTGTACAGAGCGTGTCCACTGTCAACACATACTGACACAGTAACCAGTACAGGGAAAACCACACATGTACATACTGAGCCAGCTGTGGTCTCAGACAAAGCCTATAAATAGAAGGAAAACAAACAGCTGTTTTGTCTGAAAGTTAAATTAGCATATCACCTAGAGTATTCAAAGATATATGGGCTGGCGGTGGCAAAGAGTCTCCGTTCCAAAACACTCTGGCATGTCTGCGCTATTTAAGAGATGAGTGTGAATGTTTGATGTATTGCTGTTGATTCATTTGGCTTCGTTTCGATATATAAAACTTGGTGCATGACATTTACTGCTGTTGCAGGATATGTACATGATTTATCAAATGAGCTCAGTTCAGGATCTACTGCTGTATATATAGCGAGAGTGCGTCTACCTCAGTTGGTTGCCAGAAACCCTGGGTGTTGCTGTTCAGACTGATTGAGTGGTGTGCTGTTCGGCCAACTGGGCTTCCGGTTGGTGGACTGCCTGCATCGATTGCTCGGGCAGGCCCTTCTTCTGGCGCACAGACAGAAAAATTGAAAAACAGAGGAGGAAAGGAGGAGAGTAGCAATGAGGAGAAAAAAAAGTAAGAAAAGCGAGAGGGGGAGGGATGGTGAGAAGATGAGGGGGGAAAAAAGAGGAACATTAGCTTAAATGAAAGTTTATTAGGTGTATCAGTCAGTCAAGTCGATGGGGTGGGGGTTTTTGCCTCAGGCTCTCCATCCTTCCTCTCTATCCCCCCCCCCCACCTCCTTCTGCTTGTGTGTGTGTGTTTGCAAAGGAAGGGGTTTCGGGCCGGTGGGGGCAGCCATGACGGGAAAACATTAGGTTGTTGGCGAGTCGCCGGTACACCAGCCAGTAATTGGCTTGGGTAATGGTCATGTCCAGACAAATGGTGTAGGCCCTAACCGTGTTACGAGCAACCAACTGCTCCGCCTGTATTCACAGCATAACTCTGAGCACTGCTCGGATACCAAATGGCAGCAGCGTGCGTATGCGTTTGTGTACAAGACTCACGAAACATGTGATTTACTGGAACAAAACATTATTACCCCCCCACTACCCCCACCCACACATGCACACACCACTCCCCAACTCAAAACCAGCGTGGCGTGCACGTGTGATTCATGGCTCTCTTGCAGTCTGTGTGGGAAACTGTACCGCGATAAGGAGGAAAAAGATGGCAGCACAAGCGCCCGCTCACCTCGAGGGACAAACCGACATCTGCTGTGTCCTCCAAACAAGTGACGGATAGGATATAAGCAGGAAGAAAGAAGGAAAGAAGAGGGGGGTGAAAGAAGGTGGGGAGGGGATGACAAGAGAGAGGGAGTAAGAGGATAAGTTCCATTTTTCATCCGTCCCTCCCTCTGCTCTGCATCACTTCGCCTTCTGTCTGACGGCAAGCTGAGCCGCTAATGTCCATTGTGTCTGGATGGGCTATAAACGTGCGTGTGCATGTGTCTGTGTGTGTGTGTGTCCGTCTGTTGATGTTATTTGAGTGAAAATGAAACATATATGCTCCCACAGAAGCTATCCAAGCTAAATGGCATGCATATATGGATAAAGCTGAGTATGTGCCTGTGTGTGTGTGTGTGTGTGTGTGTGTGTGTGTGTGTGTGTGTGTGTGTGTGTGTGTGTGTGTGTGTGTGTGTGTGTGTGTGTGTGTGTGTGTGTGTGTGTTATGGAAGCCCTTCAGCCATCCAGCTATCATCTCCTGCCAGACAGGCCCCACCAAGCCGACCCAGCTGGATAATGAGATCCATTATGATTTACGTGCCAAGAGGACAGCCAGACAGAACAAAGACATGTACACACACGCACTCAGATGCACACACACACACACGGGGAGTTTGGTGTAGTTGTCAGTGTGTGTATGAATGTGGGCTCTCTATCTTATACTGTATGTGCTGATGTGTGCTGCCACTGTTTCATATTTCAGTTTCTTCTCTGTGTGTTAGTTGCCTGAAGGGCATCCTGCAGTGGGTCCTCTTTCAGTCTGCAACTAGAGAACACTTCTTTCTCATTCTCCCTCTCTCTCTCTCTCCCTCACACACACACACACACTTTCCTCATCTACCTCTCACCTGAAAAAGCAAACTAAGTTGAAGATAGAAATAGATTAAGGTCGCTGTGCGAACTCTCTCTCTTTTAGTTTCTCACTTTCTCCTCTCTCTCTCTCACACACACACACACACACACACACACACACACACACACACACACACACACACACACACACACACACACACCGATTAAACCGAGTCAGGGATTTGCTCCAAAACATTTGTGAATGTATGTCTCCATGCAAGTGTGTGCTGGAATTTGTTAGTGGAGAGCTTGGAGAAGCTGTCAAACACATTCTGGAAAAAGGAGTAGACCAGTGCTTCATTTCTCTTTTCTGGAACGAGGGGTGTGCTCAGCTGAGAGGAGGAGGAGGAGGAGGAGGAGGAGGAGGAGGAGGAGGAGGAGGAGGAGGAGGAGGAGGAGGAGATTTCTTCAGGGTAAACAAGACAGAAAGTGTAAGAGGATAAGTTCCAGGTTTAATTTCTTAATCATGACTGACTGTATTCTCGAGGCCGGTGCATTTATGGTTCCATGCCATGAGCTACTTTGTCACACTGACTCTTATATTGGTAAAAACACTATCAGCTGTCTTCATGCAATCAACTCCTAAATGTACAGACAGTCAATTCAGGCAATGCACATTTATGAAACTGAAAAATCTTTTAATTTTTTTTTTTATTTGCCCCCCCCTTCTGTTGTAAACGCTCTCTCTCTCTTACCCAGACAGACTGGCCCTGCATTCTGTGTCTGAACACAGGGTACAGAAAACAATGGTGGGATTCTCTGTTGTTCTTTTCCATGAAGTATTCAAGGGATGCCAGCTCAATTAGAGGCCTAAATGCCAAGATCCAGACTGGGGAGAGATGAGTGGAGATTAAAAGATGAACAGAAAGAGAGGGGCAACAAGGGCAACAGCAGAGGAGGATGAGCGAACAGGCCATAAAGAAAAAAAAATGGAGGAAAAAGGGATGACACTGAGATTTCTTTAAAAAACAAACACACAAACAGATGTATTAAGAGGGAAAAAATGGCTTTCAGGTGGAAAAACATCATAAACGCTGGGAATGTAGAGCTGAAGACTCAGCAGAAGAACAGATAAAAGACAAACATGCATAAACAGTGAGATTAATACCCTCTACAGACACTGGCAGGGCTATCATCACCTCCACAATCTCCTTTGTATATATAAACACACACACAGAGACAAAAACACAATCCTCAGTGGTATGCGTTTCCATCATCAAATGTGATCAGAGCTACTGTCTGCAAGCCAACATTCACTCAACTGTGATAACCCCTGTGGGAAGGCGCACAAAAAGCACACCACACACACACACACACACACAGCGACGGTTTCTTACAAGTGAAAACCGAATCTTGGGAAAGGTCCGACATGTCTGGTTAAATTAAAAGGTCAAATAAATTAAATACGCATCAAAAGGAACAAGGCTTCAGATGAATGGTGCAGCAGCCCGGAGGTACAGCCCTCTTCATAGTTTTGCCTGCCATTTCTGTGGGTAATAATAACACAGTAGTCACACAATTTATTGCTGACAGCTAAGAATATGGTCACATGATTTTAAAAAAAAAACAACAACAACAAACGAAAAGTCAGCAAAAACAAGAAACACAGGCAGACTGTTTTAGAACACACCTCCAGGTAAGCCAGATAAACTCAGGAGATGTGATGATAGCTGGCCACAGCAAGAAATTTTTTATTAAACCTTGTAAGGTCTAAGTCATCACTGATGATCATAAACAACCCAACAACACAAGGAAAGTTTGTGATCATCTATCTGAGGCTAGCTTAAATAGAACAAGGCTATTCTGAAGGCTTATTTGTTATAGTGATGCGCTGTGACAAAGTCCAATGAATGCCGTTGGTTGTAGCTGTAGCATGGGTGGGCCATGCGACAGCTAAATCTTGCCATGCAAAGATTATCGCCATTCTCTGTGGATTTCCAGACATTTTTGAGGTTGCAATAAAATTCCCATCAGTGCAGAAAAAAAGCGTTAATCTTCCGTATGGTTAGCCACTTGCGCAACTATTCTGACTTCTAAGTTGGTATGCGTGTAGTCTGTGTGGGAGCTGAATCCACAACCCCATTGTTGTGGCGTGTCCCACGCTCCAATCGAGTCGACAATCGGTACAGAGATCAAAACGTGAAACACATGCTGCCACCAAAATAATTCCCTCTAATTGCGCACCAACAAAACAACATTGTGCCTCAGATCTCGCTCTGACAAAAACCTAATGTCAATATTTCTCCAGCAAACCAAACTCAGGCGAGATCCCCCCCCTTCCTGCATCTCAATCCGCCTTAACAAAACAGCTCTTCGCTCACAGCAGTGCCAAGCCTAATCACATTCCCTCAGCACCAGGTGGTTCTCATTGACTGAGGCCCCGCTCCTCCACTCTGCAGGATGCTCCGCAAGAGGAAATTGGCTCGTCTACGAGCATTTATTGCTGGTGAGCTCGATCGAACGGAGTTGTGCGGGCCCTCCAATGCTGTCGCTGGACTTCGGCCTCTTTGAGGAGCCTACTTCACCGAAACAGCTGTTCAGCACACGCTGCCCTATCCAAAGACACAATTAGAAACACCCTTTTCCTATTACTCCCTGCCATTAACCGCCATTGAGTGGAATTAGTGGCAGTCTATGGAATAAGTGGATTCTAATTCATGCCCCTCTTTACATGGGCCACGGCTGCTACCGTGGCTTTCCTCTGCTAATGAAGAGGATAAAAGAGAAGTCTTAATCAAACTGAGCATCTCATCTGTGGTAATAAAGAGCACAAAAGAGGCCTTGGAGTGGCTCACTAGTGGTGCTTGTGTACACATAATCATGTGCGTATGGAAGAAAACGGGACTTTATATACATCCCTTAGAATATACTGAATTCAGCATTCTGTGTGGTGATAGTTAAGCAAAACAAAGCAAAAGTAATAAACACATAAATGAGGGAATGCATGAAATAATGTTTCTCTTGGTCTTGTTTTCTAATTGCTTAGCCTTGCCCTACAGGGATCAATGACCCACTATGGGCCAATGCTTCTCCGCTGCCTTTTATCCCTCCCAGGCTCCCTCTTGTCTTGGACCAAAGTGCTAACCAGCAGGGTCTGATTAGATTTAAATGTCAAGAGAGATAGGACAATACAGTTATCTTCCCAAATTATGGCCCATTAAAGAGCCTATGCAGTGTGCCTCCCTCCTCTACTAACTAATCACCAACCAGATTCATCATCTCGCAGACTGGGGCATAATTTGGGGGGCTGCGGTTTCCCCTGCTTCTCCCTTTCTGTGTGTGTGTGTATCGCACCATGTGCAAGGGCATGCAGGAGTCTCTGTAATGCATGATCAGTGTATGTGTGTTGCTCCAGAGGGAGCAGGTTCGGCGCCCCAGGCCAGTGCCCCATTAAAGGAAAGAAAGACAGAAGCAGTGTGTATAAGGGAGAGACACAGAGGAGAGGAGGAGAAGGAGGAGAGCACCTCCTCATTTAGACAGCAGGAGTGGCAGGCTGTGTTCCACCTGCAGCCAACAGACAGACAGAGGGAAGAAGACTGGGATGCCTCCCATCTGCCTCCTTATAATTCACCTGCTGTCCTCAGGGTGTCATAAGAAGCCGGGTGCCAAAAATGGAGTCTCCCTTCTAAGCCCTGTTATTAATTTTACACTTTTCCCTCTTATGCCATGTTCCTTCACATACTTCTTCTCTCCTTTCTTCATATGCTTTTGTTGTCCTTGTCCTTAATATTCATCTTTCTTCTTCACTCTGCTTGTTCCTCCATAAGGAACCCCATCACTGATCTACCATACATTGCAGCTTTCATCCTACCATCACAGAGGTGGAGATGATAGCGGTGGTGGTTGGAAGTCCTATGGGAGAAGAAAGAAATGCAGGGCTCATATCTCAAGGTGGTTTCCTCCATATTCTCGCCTCTTTTCACCTCCTTCTGCATTTCCATTACATGCCTTGCCCATCTTTCAGTATGCAGCCTCTATTCATCTTCTCCACGTGGGATCCTCTCTCCTCCTGTGGCCCCTTCTTTCTTTCATAAGAGCTTTTGTCTGTCCTTTAATATCTCCTTCCTCTCCATCTCCCTTTTGTCTACCATGACGCACTCATACAAGGCTCTATCTTCAAACTTCTTCTGGCAATTTATGCACAGGAGCCTGGCTGCTGTGCATTAGGGCCCATGACATAAGGCAACACATTATGGATTGCACTATAAATAGCTACTGTGTGTCCTGTAAAAGCTTTTCATTACATGGAGACATTGAACAATCAATAGAAGCCCTCTACTGAATCTAATTACCAAAAATGACAACAGCTAGAAAATATATACTTATTTTCAAGATGATTGGTGAAGGAGAACAATGTTTCCACCAAAGAGCCTTCAAGAGGCCTCTTAGTCAAGTAACAGGCCCATTAAAAGCTCAAGGCAATACGGAGATGAATGTGGGAAAGATAAGAACTTCTTTTCTTTCTTTTTTTTTTTAATGGAAGACTAAATGATGAGCAGCAGCTGCAGAGTGGTTTTAAAAATATACTTTCTCAGTAATGTGCATCCACAAAAGGTACACCATTCAGTTCTGGGTGATTTTAGTTTATACTCCCACAAATCTATATATGATGCATCTATTATGTTGCTACTGGAGCCCAGACGAAGCTCCATGGGTGCCAGTGGTCTGAGCCAAGCACACAGCAGACCTTCCTATGAGGTGCAGCTGTAGGTAGAGTGCAGAGAAAGCCAAGAAAGAAAAGAGGAGTGAATAGGAAGGAAGGAAGGAGAAAGAGAGAGAATGGGAGGAGCCCCGGGTGTCATTTCTCTCTCTGTCAGCTCCCAGCTCTCCCGTCCTCCCTCCCTCCACCATCACCCCCTGAGATGTGGATGCTTCGCGGGGACAATTACCGACTGACACTTCATCATGGGCCGCGTGACAGCCGCTGACGGCCCTCGTCCAAACAAATGATGCTGAGGTCGAGGTTGCAGGCCTGCCTCCAAGTCTGCCTGCCTGTAGCCCTGCTGTATGGCCCTGCACTGCATTAGCAAGCACCCCCCTCCCCCTCCTGTGCACCCACACACACACACACACACAGTGGAAAAAAGCTACATTAAAAGAGACTCCTCTAAACCAACCACCTTCTTCCTTTAAGAAAAACACATTTATCAGCAGCGGGGGATGGTGTGTGAGGGGTGGGGTGGAGGGGGTTTCAATAGAAGGATGGAGGGAGGGTGGGGGCGCTACAGTACTGTCAAACCCCATTCCCCTTAGGTAAAGAGAGAGCTCTTCATCTTTGTGAGGCAACTAGGACTCACACGTACACACACACACACACACACACACACACACACACACACACACACACACACACACACACACACACACACACACACACACACACAAATACTCCCCAACCTGCCACATACGGCTTATCAGATAATGGGGTTAAAAATCAACTTAAAAAGCCAACAAGGCAAAAAGGCAAGCAATCACCACAGTGACACTAGCGTGCATCAATTAACCCTGTGTCTTTGTGGAGCACAGATAACACGCCCTCCCTTCACGAGCTAAACTCACAATCAAATCACTCCCTTGACTCGGGGTTGAGTGCAGCTAAGTTTAGATTCATGAAGTAGGTCATTTGCTAATAGTTTAAAAAAAAAAGGGGGGGGGGGGGGCAGTGTATAGTTTTAAGAGAAAAAAAGAGAAAAAGGAAAGAAGGCATTTGGTGGACCTGCTGCTAGCAGTCCCTTAGCTGTGAGTGTGAACCTGCAGATTAATAAATGCTGCCTGTGATCTCGGCCCAGGGAGGCAGATGAACAACAATCGAGAAAGACATCAAACGCTCGACTAACACTGAAACAACACTTGACAAAAAAAAAAGAAAAAAAAGAAAGCCCGCCGGTCTCTGAAAACATTCACCCGACTAGATGTAGGATGGAGAGGAGGAGAGAGAAACTGAGACACAGAAGAAAGAGCATAAACAATGAAACATTTATCAAAGCGAGCAGCGGAGCATCTTCTGCACGGCAGGGGCAGCCTGCTAATGCAGGTGGCTTTGCTGTTTTTGGTATCCTGAGATGACATTGGCAGGAGGTGGTGAGCAGTTATGCCTCGGGTTTGACAAAAACCTTAAAAAACAACCCTCTTTTTTCTCTAAATTTTGCACTATACTTTGTGCATGTCCTCTGGTCTCCTGAAGGAAAGCACATTTTTACTCTTTGTGGCTTTCTCTCTGTTTATTATCAAATTCTTTTCATTCATGCTCCGAATGTTTTCCCTGTTGGTCACTGCTCTTTATAAATGTGCTTGGCATCTCTTGCATCTTCAAACTCCTGCACAAGATAAATAAAAGAGCAGGCAATGGAGGGGGAAAAATCCAGACCTATTTGTCATGTTGGAAAGGCCCTTGAGAACACTTTCAATCTTTCCATCAATAGTCTGCGTGTAGGCCTGTATGTGCCATCATTAAAAAGTAGATGCTTCACTGTTTATTTATCATACGGACGAATGGCTGACAGCTTCCTGTAAACAAGTCGTATGTTTATATGTGTGCACGAGTGTGTACGTACAGTCACTGTAAAAAAATCAAAATGGATGGCTGCTGCTCACTAATGTGGGGGGGGGGGGTTGAAGTTGGCCAGAGTGCTTTCTGATAATGACTGCTACAGAGTTCATCACTGTGTACCAGGGGAAAATGCTATTTCCTCACTGACCGGTGGTTAAAGAACTCAAATCACTTCAGTGGGAACAAATGAGGTGGTGTTTGATGCTTAACAGCCTCAGAGATAAACGTACAAATGGCGAATGAATCATTCGCCTGATGTGACAGAACTGTCGATGGATCGCTCAGGTAGTGAGAAATAAGGAATGGCTTTTTCCCTTTAATGCTTTGGACACTTTTGCCACTTGCTGGCCTTGCTTTTTAGCAGGTGTGGCAAGCATCAACTGAACATTACGCGCAGCATAAAGAAGCTACCATATGTCTCAGGAACATCACTAGTTTAGACTACCGTGTTAAATGGTTAAAAGCTGAAAACGAACATGTAAACTGGATATTTTTTAAAGCAAAAAGAAAGTTTTGTTCATTGACTCTGTCCATCATCAACTGAAGTCACTCCATTCTCAGAAAAGGTCAAACTAAACAGCTCTTGGATAAAAAACAGGATGTTGTCAGGCTGTCAGTCAACACTTCAAACATGTAGGAAGAAATTATATCCGGGTGATTATCAAAAGCAATGTAATAAAAATATCCCCTGTTGCTAGGCATCAATCCTTTAATACAAAGAAATGTGCAAAGTGTGTATTTAAATATAGCCACAGAAAAGGAAATGGTTACAATGAGACATTTTGAGGATTCTTCAGCAGGTGAGCGTCTTTGCATGCTTGTGTGTATCTAGGCTGACGGGCCTACAGAGAAAGACAAATGGCTACAGCAGGGGGCCGTGCTTGACATTTAGGTTTCATGTGGTAATGGACGTTGACCTGCTGGGGTCAGGCCTGCCAGCAAGGCAGCACAGAGGCCCATTCCTGCATCCCTGTAACTAGATACTAGCAAAACAGTGGTGGACACACACACATATATATAATCATTCACTCAGTAGAGGAAGAGGACATCCCAGAAAGTTGGACCACATAGGTGGGATGTCATTAGACAGAAGAGACAGATGTGTTTGGTATGTGGTTTTACGTCTCAGGAGCAGCATGTGCCGACCAAATAGAAAGGTGACGTGTGTGTGTGTGTGCGTGTTTATTTTGTATACATTTCCTATTTTCTATATCTGTATAATGCACGTCTGTTTCGCCTGCTAAAGCAAAAAGCAGCTTCTCTATCGTTCCAGCAAGGCACAGCGGTGGTAGCTGCTGTTGTTAGGAGAATGCCCTGTGTTCACCCACAACTCGGCAACAGGAGGCTACTTTATATACTGTTTGTGACAGCTTTGTGGTAATAATGGAGCCCAGGCCCCCGCTAGTACAAGTGGCATGCTCAGTCAAGTGAGACTTTGCCTAAGAGAACACACATACACACAACAGGCAGCCTCCTTCATGCCTAATGAGACCACTGGGAGAGTGGAGAGCAGGAGGCAGGGAGAGTGAAATGAGTAGAGGGAAGAGAGTGAAGATGGGAAATAAAGGGTGAGCGAGGGAAGAGGAGTGGAACAACAATGGCAAGAAGGGAGTGAGAAAAAGAGACACAGAGAGTGAGAGCAACCAACTGATTTTCCAGGTTCGGGATCATAGAAAGGAGAAGAAGGGAAGAGGTGATGACCTGGATTGCTGCCAAAGAAGAAAGAGGAAGATGGAGGGGGAGAGCAGGGGGCGTGAGGAAAAAAGAGGAACGAGGGTGTGAGAGAGAAAAGAGATCGGGGGGAGGGGGAGTTGAGGTGAACCTCTAGGCTTAGCGGCGGGTGGTTATGCAATGTACACAACGCAGGAGTGCAGGGGGAGATCAAAGACATGGGGTGCATACATAACCAAATCTGACACCATAGTGCAGCAAGTGATGATGAGCAGGAAGGGGGGGGGGGGTGCAAAAAACTCACTAAAATATAAAAAGAACAGGCACTCCCTGGGGATAGAGCTAGGGAGAAAGAGTACATTTGGTACAGGGTACACATTGTCTTAGTACAGTAACAGAAAAGGTAATGACAGAGGGAAAAAATCCAAAAAGATGGGAGGGGGAAAAAAACCCAAAAAAAACCACACATGCCCATGCTTCCCTAACTTTGCCTCTAGCACTACAGCATCATCTGCTCATCCGGGCAGGTGCACATTGCGGGGTGTGTGTGGCTGTGTTGGGGAAGGGTGTAAGTGAGTAAATAACTTGCAGTCCAAAATGGGAAAAGGCTTGAATGTCCAGTGACAAGAAATCTGGACAGACAGCCACAGCTGAGCCTTTTGGTTTTGCTTCCAGAGAAAGCAGAGGATAAATTATTAACAGACGCTCAGTCTAATAAAGTGAAGATGGGCACTTGGCTTCAGATTCCCTACAAGAGGTGAACGTGCTGATTCGAACCCCTCAGCAGGTTTCAGTCTCAACAGATGGCATTTTACCTGGACCACTTTAATAAACCCTGCTTTATTTCTGTAAAAAAAGAAAAAAGAAAAAAAAGAAATACGAAATGGATGTGGGGTGGCTTTTAGGCCGCCACTCATGAATTTAGTTGACTTAGCTGTTTCTTTTTATCAGGAAAAAATCTTAAGCTTAAGTATGGATGAACAGAGTTTCAATTCACCTAGTTTAAAAGTTTAAAAATACATTTCTACTGCAGGACTGCCAGAGACACCCACGAAAGTGCAGTCACTTTCTTGTGGAAAAGGAACACGCTGCCTCAGTCCCTGTGTTTATTGTGAACAGTCCAAAATGGATTTTCTCATCAGCCTTCTGAAAACACGCCAGTTTATTTATTTATCATGTTCTCCGCTTACCATACTATACAAGCCTCAAACGGGATGTAAATATTGCATTTGCCAACTGCCCCGATATTCAACATGCTCATCTCGTCTGTGACAAAAATCTTCTGGTTCTATAGAACAATTCTGCTTGAACAGCCTGTCACCACTTCCGGCGGTCCACATGCCACGGCTAATCCCTCTGAGACCCACAGGAAGGCTTTGGGATCATTCTGTATGAGAGCTGGAAAAGACAGGAAGCTGGCATGCGTACATCGTCTGGGTGAAAAGCAGTGGAGGAGGGCTACACGCTCATCGGGAGAGCTTCACCTTTCCTCTACATAAGGTATACACAGTTTGACAAAGAGCTGCTGGTGTTGCTGTTGGATAGCAACCTTGCTGACCAGCTAAGCTATTCTCACATGTGTTTGACGCATAGCCAACGGTTATTATACCATTGCTTTTTTCCAACATACTGCTGGTTGGTGACATTTAGAGAAAACAAGGGGGAATTTCCACGAGTTCAAATCTGATTATTCTATTAATGCTTAAATTGTGAGTCAGCTGAATCACTGTGCCTAATATCAGCCCGTGGCCAATTTATAAAAAGGCTTGTTGATTAATACAATTTTATTTTCAATTATGTTTTGGTTTCCAGTCATTATGAATGCAGACTCTCGCCAAGACAGGATGATAACTTACCACAGTTCTTCGATTGGTTTCTGAGTAAAACCTCCCTGCCTTTTTGGAGCACATACTGTTCTGTGCAATTCTCAGAAGCAAAGCAGAATTCAGCATCAACACAACCTATAGAGCCACAGAAGCCATAATAGCCGCAAATACAACTAAATATATATATATATATATATATATATATATATATATATTAGGGGTGCAACGACACTCGTATCGATATTGAACCGTTCGATACAGTACTTTCGGTTCGGTACGCATATGTATCGAACAATACAACATTTTTAATTTATTTTATCAACTTTCCTTCTGACGATGCTGTCTGTGTTGAGCGCTCAGTGGATCTGCGCTCGACAGTGCAGCCTAGGCGGAGTAGTCGAACACAGATTCACTGAGCGCAGGGCAAGCTAGCGAGACAGAAGTTAAGCTTGTTGCAACATGGCAAATTGAACCTCCCCCACCCTCATTCAGATCTGGAACTATTTTGGTCTTCATGTGACGTATGACCCTGAAGGTAAGCGCATCATGGACTAAAGTAAAACAGTATGTCAGATGTGCCAAGCAATGCTCAATTACATGAGTGGGAACTAGTGTGTTAGCGCAGTTAGCTCGTTAATGTGTTGACGCTGTCCAGCCCCACACACGGGGCAATCCGCGGTAGCTCGTTAACGGAGATTTGCCTGTTGTGGCGTTAACCTCATTTCAGATTAAGGCTGACAGCACTAGTGGGAACACAACGAATATGACTGCACATTTACCCAATACCATCCTAGTGCAAAGACAAGTGGAAGCAGACAAAAACAACAAGCAGGCATACAAACTTTATCCGAGTCATTTAGACAGCCGTTAGCACATGATTCTCCTTATGGGGACCTGATATGTTTAATATGCTGCTGAGAATATAGCCCAGAAGAAGCGTATAGTATAGCTTTTATTTTGGAAAGAGCCATTCCTCTGTAATAAACTCTCTTTTCCAAAGATGAGTGATTCCTCAATCAGATACAGGGCTCGCAAAATCGCTAGCCCCACGTCCCGGGGCTAGCGATTTTTCCAGTCGGGCTGCCCTGCTCTGCTCGTCGGCCTATCGTAGGAAGGAAAAATATATGTCAATGCTTTTGCATTCTTTCGGAAATGTAGCTGGGTAATTATGTCATTGGCATCGGTGAGCCACTGTCAATATGTGACATATTGAAATCGCGTTTGAATTTGCGCTTGTTTTTTGCTTTCACTTTGCAATCGCGTGAACTGTGTATAGAGAGCGACAGTACTGATTGGTGAGTGATGATAATTTGCGCACCAATTCCTCTGACATCGTCTTATCAATCGTTAGCTTACTATGCAAACATGACAAGTGAAATCTCCCGCAGCAAGCTTAAACATGTGAGAGGTTGATCACGCAGAGAATCGCTGAGCGTTATGTGAGTGTGTGTGTAAAAGCAGCAGGATATATATTTTAGTTCTGCTCAGCCAAATAAGACAGGTCAGGGTGAAGACGTGACAGCCAAAGAAAAGCTTACCAAAAAACGGAAAAGTTATGACAAATCAGACTATAAGACAAAAAGAAAGAGCAGCTTTATGGTTTCATGGACAAAAGAATTTCTGTGGCTGCAATATGACGAGCTAAATAACCAGGGCTGCACATAAGTGGTCCGCAGGTGCGCATTCGCTGTCAAAATAAAAAACGCGCACAAGATAAGAAGTTGCAACGCGTGTTTGCATACATAAGATTTTCAGGAGGAGGACAGATATTTGTTTAGAACTCTTAAAGATGTCGAAGAAGCTCCTTTAAGCAATTACTGTGATGTTCCTCCACCTCCAAAGAAATGTCAGGAGTCCGAACCACAAAAGAAGCGCGTATTCTCGGAAAAGTGGTGAGCTGGCTTCAAACAAATGATGAACGCACAGAGAGGTGGTGCAGAATGTGCCGTGAAAATTTAATAAATGACAAATTAATAAAAAGGCATGAACTTTTTTTGTGTATCGAAAAAATATCGAACCGAACCGTGAATTTTGTGTATTGTTGCACCCCTAATATATATATATATATATATATATATATATATATGAAGATTAAAGAAACAGTAGCGCTGAATGCTTTGTCTTTATTGGCTTACAGTGTATAAAAAAAGAGTCTGAATATAAATGTAGTAGAATTGCTCAGTGTGTCAGTACCATATAGTATAACTGAACACATGAGAGTTATTAGCCAATATACCTACTAGGTAATAATTCCAGTGAAAACATGTTTAACTTTGGCAGCAGGCGCAGCCAATTAGACCATACCAATGCGGCACAAACACCGAGTGTCAGGCCCTGCCATTACGAAGACAACTAACGATAAAAACCTCAGTGCAGTCACAGGGATAATATGCTCAGTTATCATTCAATAAGGCAATTCAATAAAGCAATTCTCATCTATAAGACTGTCACGGGCACAGCACTCATTCCCGAGGAGCCTGCAGGCAAGAAACAATACTCAGGTGTTGAAATGACTCTTTGCTACATTAAGATCAGTAAATACGTGCACTTTCCCACCAGGGGAGGTAGACCTTAGCAGGATAAGTATATACTTTAATGAACACACACAGAGGCCAGCGTAGTGCGACTAAATCTTAGTTACCGACAGGCAGTGTAAAAGGCAACACCCAGAACATGTCCGCCCGGGACTGTATATATTAAACACAACTCCTTCATCTCGATAAATCTGGAGTGTGCAGGAAAGTCCTACATCACTGTATACAATACATCAGTGAGTGCTGTCGTTAAAGTCTTCGGTCCCTCCTATTCTCTCGCTCACTCCTCGGGGGTTTCCAGTGGCTGTCCGGAGCACACGTGTTTTGGTTTACCTAGAGCGAAGCCCTATCTGAGGCCATGCTGAGAGCAGACTATGGGCTTTGTCTGTGGCACCATTAATCAACTGTCCTTTAACAAAAACAGAAGACCAGATGAGAGACAAAGGGAAGAGATGTGGGGGGTTGGCTCTTATTTAGGTAGAAAAAAGGCAGAGAGGGTTAAAAAACAAGGAAGAGAGGAGAGAGAGAGAGAAAAAGAAGGTGTGTGTGTGGGGTGGGGGGTGGGGTGCTTGACCCAGATCCAGGACTTCAATCAATCAAGTAGCAACAATAACAAGCAAAGTTTTCATGTGGCTTGACTGATTAATCAGGGTTTTCTTAAAAAAAAAAAAAAAAAAGAAAGAAAGAAAGAAAAACATGCGAGTCATTTTTATCTCTTTCTGTCTTTTTTCAACACTGCAGAGTTACTAAGTGAGTCTTTTTATGCCGGCTGCTTAGGTCTTCATGCTGCAAGGTTTTGGACATGGAGCCCTGAATCGTTCACGATTTAATGACAGCGAGGCCTTCACTCCATGCTACAGCGGAGCGATTTTACTGAAGGTCTCCAGCCACATTAACAGAGCCCAGGAAGGCTTGACAGAAAGACTGGACGGACACTCACAGCCCTACGCACTCCTGACATATGAAGGCAGGGCTTCTTTTCTAGTAAACAAACACGCACCGTTTTACACACATGCACAAACAGTATAGACGCACAGCGTGTCACGGCAACAGGCTGTGTAGCAGCCCTCTGAGACCCTGCGAGGTGCCGATCGATGGGGATTGAGTGCAGACAAGGAGGCATTGGGATCGATAAGGGGCCGTTACAGAGATGTGCCTAGTGGGACATAAGAGAGTGCAACGGGGGAGAAGATACATCTGAGGCTCTTGATGCTGTCTTTTTCACCTCGTCGGTGTGAGAATGTACTTACTCCCCGTGAGTACTGGGACATACAAACACACACAACAGAAGAGCTTTACATACTATACATAACATGTGCATGCACACCCTAACTATCCCAAGAGACCTTTTCTAAATCTCCCAGTTTCACTGTTCTCATATAGAGTCTTCCTGTGAGGGAGGAGGGGGAACTTTAACTCACTTTTGGTGCCATCTTCTCCATTTCCTCCACATTCCTTTAAACAGTCTCTCTCCCTGTGCAGTGCACTGTCACCAGTTCAGCCTGCACAGTGCTGTCAGTGGAACAGCTTGATCCTAAGACTTTCTGTCAGCCCCTCCTCGTCCTCCGCCCCCCCCCCCCCCTTCCCCCCAGCTCTGCTGTTTGCAGAGAGCACTGACTGTTCTATTCTCGCACATGAACGCGCGCGAGCAATAGGGGAAAACGACAGCATTGTTACTTCCACAAAATATGTGGCAGTGACATAATCCCCGACACTTCCTGTTTTTACATGTTCTTGAGAAGTCCACAATGATTTTGCATAAAGGTTTACTCTACCAGTCATTTCAGCTGTGCAACTTGCAATTGCACGCAGCTGAAATTACTCGTGGAAAGGGTTGATATGCATGCAGTACAAATTTTTTTTAAGAAAATTAATGCTTAAGCCATTATTGCCACTCACTGAGCTGAAAATAACCACTGTGACCACAACTTTATACTCCCAAATCCTTTTAGATATAAGGTCTTTCCTGGCTCAGAGGGGCCCATCGGTGTTTTCTATGTACAGCTGAATGAGTGTGCATCTATATTATTATATATATATATATATTTTTTTAAACTACACACTTGATTGTGACTTTTACTAAACAGATTTCACATAAGTCCTACAAATATACTACTGACTATGAACCATCAATGAAGTGACAACAAGAAACTTGGTAATTTTGCTTGTAAATACAGGTGAAACAGAGCAGCAGAGCAGCCAACACCGTGAGTCAGTGCTGATTTTAATCAGACAGCTTCTTTGTTATAAAATCAAGACTGAAGAGAAGTAGTCTGAAAAAGGGTTTAAAAATATAAAGGCTGCTTTACATTAGCTTCAGTGGGCGACCTTTCATATCAGTCATATTACAACAAAAACAGGAAGGTATTGGAATGAAAACAGCTTTGTTTTCAGTTCGGCTGCATTACAATAGTGTTCTGTGAGCACAAACAGATGTGACTTCAGCTGTGACCTGTCAACCACATGTCATAGTCACACCTGACTTTCCCCTTCGATCGTCCCTCCTTGTTGTATTTATTCTAGCGTCTGGATGAATACTTTGAAAAAATGCACACAATACTGACCAATATGTCCCGCTAATCAACATTTAAAACAAATACATAATGCAGTAATCAATGTGAATCGACTGGGCTCTATCATGTGTTAGTCCAAAGGTCTAATTAAAACATTACGAAAGAAACTAAGGTCATCATTCATCATTATAAAATCTTGTGCAATTTATTCTCTGAGCTTGTCCTCTCAGAGCTTGGTGCTGGAAAAAAAAAATAAAAATCACAGTTTTAACTTTGTACATGTGAGCTGCTGTTTATGAGCATTGCTGCTCATTGGTGTTTATGAGTAGAATAAATAATTATCTTTCACTCTCACTTGTCAGGCACAGAGTCACAAAAAATAAAAAAAACTCAGCCCTGGAAGTGGTTGGCACGCAAGCAAGACGCAGACAGACCGCAGACTGAGAGGTGTGCTTCCCTATATCGGTGAGACACTTCAAGCTAGCACGTCAACTTAATCACAATAGTTTCTTTTTGCTGACATCAAACTTGAGCAATGCAACTCTGAATCTTTCTAGACATAATCAGCCAGACTTAAGAGGTGAAAACACAAATGTCAGAGACAGACAATCAGCAGTCTTTAGCCTTACAGTTCCACAGCAAGTCTACATGAAGTCCGACAGTGCCGATCTGTGGACAGTGCACATTAATGGACCATTTCCAGTAGTGAGATTGTGGCTGGAGCTACACCTGAGAAAAGACAACTTGGATAGTGTCCCAACTTGATTCTGCAGACACTGCCCCAAGATTATGTGAGAAAAGCTCTGGAGAGAACATAAGATTACCTCTTAGAATTCACTCTTTGTGTTTTGTTTTGTTTCTTTTCTTTTCATGACCAGAATGATAGTCTCGCTTAATCATCTCATTAAAGTTGTAAACGCTGACAGATGTTTTAACATGAGGGAAAAGCCCGACTGTCCAGCTACGTACACACTCGCCTGGATATGCAGGAGAAATGTGATATTCTTTTTGTGCCTGTGTGTGTGAAAGAGACATCGACAGGACAGAACTAGAGAATCTGGCTTTAAAAAAAAAAAAACAACTGCAAACAAAAACCCTTTGTACTAGTGTTAAGGATACAGCCATCTAGTATATCCCATGCAGAATACATTGAACATATTTCATTTAATGCTCACCCCAAGACAGACAGAAAATCCAGCCTGTTGAAGTACTTTAGTGTGCCACTATTCCACATTATTACAGGTGCTAATCACATGTGAAAGCACACAGACGAGCTGCTGAAGCAGATGACTGAAACCACCGAGGCATTTAATCCTCCTAGTGAGAACTGAAGGAGGCGAAGGGTCTTCTCCTCCTACTCGCCTGCTCCAGGAGCACCGCCCTTAAAGGACGGTTGAAAATAGTGCATTTGGATGATGTTATGGAGAAGGACTATTAAAAGTCAGGCAAATGCCTTTACCAGTGCTTATGAAACTGCGCTGAGGTGCCATGTTGGCTCCTGCAAGTCCTGTCCAAAAACCTCCTCTGTGGTTGATCAAAAAGAATACTCAAGTGCACACACACACACACACACACACACACACACACACACACACACACACACACACACACACACACACACACACACACACACACACACACACACACACACAGAGTTTCTGGCCTCAGCCAGAAGTCCCTGTTGGTTTGGAAGGCCACAGCGGGCTATAACAACTACAGCCTGGCCAGCCTGTTAGTAGTGGCCCCTCTGTTTCAGCAATCTGGGTTCTCTTTGCCTTTGGACAGGGACCAGGTCAGGCTGCACAATACACTACTGTGTTTGAAGAGGGTGAGTGAAAAAGAAAGAGAAAACTGCAGAAATCTGAGTTTTTTTTCTGCACACAAATGCATAAATACAACATGTGCAAAACAATGCATGTTTTGGTTGTGCAACTGTTTGGGTATACGTAATGACCACTTTAGCAATCGTGTCCCCTCTCTCTTTCATTCCAGATTGCAACAACTGCATTCGCTCCGATCTCCCCCAACCGTCATCGCTGCCATCATTACATCATCCTTGCTTTGGCTTTTTGCTCACTCAGCACAAATTTGGGGACCCCTGGCTACAGTTCCCCTCCCCTAAGCATGAAAGGTGTTTTTTTGGATCTGTCAGGGGTTTGTGCAGGAGAAGTAACACACACCGCTGTCAGTCTAGAACAACACAATGAAAACAGACTGCAAATACAGAGTGGCCCTGTGCCCTATGATGGAAAGCCAGCAGCACCTGTCCCTTTAAGATCTATTTCTCACAGCTTGTGGGTTCTGAGCTGAGCATGCTAGCCAGAGCTGGGCTGCGCTGCGCTGTGCATGTATGGTAACGGGGGGGGGGACCGCGCCGACCAGCCTGCCAGCCCACCACAGGGAATTTGTTTATGTTTCCTTGCTGCCAAGTTCCTGTCAGGAGGCGCCCCAAAGAGGAACTGCAGACTACTCAGTACTGTTAGCTACGCCCTCTCACATAGAATGACTGGGGGTTTCTGCATCCAGTATCGAGTGGTGATTTGTAGCAATACTCAAATCCAGGGAGGTCTCTTCATCAATTTTAGCGCTCACACACATGCACACACACACTTCAAACACTCCATCTGTTGTTCCAAAAGCAGCTCTGAGAGCAACAAACTTCATAAAACATGTTGTAACAAAAGGCTTAATTTATGAGCCCCAAACAGATTAACACCAATTTTCGCAAAACACAGTGCATAAAACAGCACAAAGCATAGTTTCATTAAAGCAACACTTTATGAGTGGCACTTTGTTAGGCTCGTGGATAATGGGTATTGTAAAAACTGAGCACCACCACATAAAAACATAGTAAACAGGATTGGTAAACTCGTGGGCATTAATCCAAGCACTTGTGGGAAAAAGAGCTAAAACAAAATTACTCTCCCTCTAATGCAAAAGAGCACTGCGACTTCCAATGACGCACACACATTTTCCCAAATCATTACAAAAATATGATGTACCGCTTCCAGTGAATCAATAACTGCAACACTTTCGCACATTAATACAGAGCTTTAGAGTGACATAGCCAATGCACGAGCAGCCTAATTTGACCGGCGCGGTCAGCAAGTGTTGGAAACTTTCATTTAAGCACGGCAGATCTCACCAAGTTTGTTTCTGGATAAAAAGGAATGAGCTATTTTTTGTCTTTGTATCATACATGTGTAATGTCCACTGTGTGGTAGCTGACGCAGTGAGTTCCCATGAGCAAGTGATGAAAGGAGTAGTGAGACAAGGCCCCAAAACTAGATGTGGGACCCACGATGGTGCGACACAGGAAGAGATAGGGCAGGGCGGGGCGGGGCGGGGCGGGGGGGGGGGGGGGGGGAGTACAAAAGATGGAAGTATGGATGGAAAGATGTAGGCTGAGATTGAGAGCAGAGGGTGAAAGTAAAAGAATTTTTTAAAACAACAACAACAAAAAACCCAGGAAGCCATTTACGTTAGCCTGGATGGCCACGTGCTGGCATGTTTCACTAACTTTTGACTGTGCAGCCAGAAGCTGGCATCTGCATTTGTTTGAATGGGATTAACGCTGTGAAATTGCTCAAATTTGTCACTGTGGTTGGAGTATTGAGCATCACTTCTGCTATTTTGTCCTTGGTGAGGAAGCAACATGCCACGCAATGTCTTGCTAGTCAAACGCCTTACAGTAAATGAGCTTGGCAGCACAACACATTAACAGAGCTCGAAGCAGTTTAGCCGACGATTTAGATCGGTTATTCGATAGTGAAAAATTGGAACAGCAACATAATCCCACCAAAACTTATAGCCAGATTTACCACAATGACAGGAGAGAAATTACCATTAGAGCCACTGGAGTCAGCAGTTCACTCCATGAAGTTTCATCAACAAGAAAAAAAAGAAGATACAGAAAGTGTTATAGCCTGGCAGGTAAACACAGATCCAACTGTGTCCAGCCTCTGAGTGAGACTAAGAAGAACCATTACATGTAAATAACAGTGTATAGCTATGCACTTCAACTTCCCTTAAGTTTCCATGTATGGAGTAAAAAAAACAGAAAAAAAGGGAACAACACTGTGAAAAATACAGGACTCCTACTCTAGACGGAGGGAGAGGCAGCGGGCTCGGCAGCCACCACCGACCTACCGCACAGAGTGTGAATCATTAAAGGCATGTGTTCCACATCAACTGCCGGGGCCTCTTCCCAACCCACTTATGAGACTGGATCTAAATTATGAAGGGAGGGAGGGCAGCAGAGGGGGAAGGGGAGGGGAGCTTCAGTATAGTTTTACATTGAGATGAAAACCCCAAACCTGCTAACTCGGAGATAAAGTACAAAATGGCTGCAACTATCCTCTGCCAATTCACAGAGTAATGGTTTAACTGTGTGGTTTCCACAAAATGTGATGAAGTTAACATGATGAAGGCAATAAACAAAAAACTGAACAGCTTCAATTTGTACCTTTTTTTGTCTACCTTACAAAAGCTAAAAACACAACACATGGACGTCTTCTGTGGGTGTGCGTCTGTCCACAAAGCATATCTCTGTCGTGTGGGTATGCCATGACGGAAGTGATCTGCAGAGAGAGTCTGCATTTTTCTGGGTATTGGCTGGCATACTGGTACACACAGCATTCAGTTTGCTTTTGCTCAGAGGCTGGTATGAGGGCAGGTGCATGTCTGAGAGGAAGAGATTACCTTTCTCCCAAGGCCAGGAAGAGCCGGTTTAAAAACAGGACAGAATGGGACAAGACGGGACAGGACAGAGGAGTAAAACAAGTCTGTACAAAACCAGACTGAGGAGGACAAACTGCGATCTTTGATTGGCTGAAAGAAAACTGGCCAACCTTAAGCTCCGTCCTTTCAATCACTACGATGAAAAGAATTTGTCAAAACAGTATGAAATGACAGAGAAGGGATAAGGATAAACTAATAGCAGTATTCTTTTAGCTGCCAGTCTAATACAAAGAACCAAAATGAATCTATATTCACACAGCAATGGTCCGTGCACTTCAAGCCAATATAGCGAATGATGAACGGCTGTTTGTGTTTGGTCTTTGTCACTTTAATATGACAGGGCAAATCTCCCCGCTGGCAACTCCAGCTCTGATGCAACAGTCCCTGCCCCATCTCTGATGCAACAGTGCTCATCCTAATGCTAGCAGCACGCAGGGCACAAGACACAGCACCCCCTCTAAACAGACGCACAGTGTGTGTGTGTGTGTGTCTGTGCAAGGGTGTGTGAAAAGGATTGGAAAAACTTTAAAAAGTCAGCTGTCCACAAGCTTGAAATTTAGTCAGCCAGCGAAATGCAGACCATGTGTCATGGGAAAAACAAATGACAACAGAGTCGACCTCTCCACGACATTAATATGGCGAAGAGCAACGCTTATATAGAGACATGCGTGCAAAAAAAAATTGGTACACACAAACACACAAAGTGTTAAATGTGGAAAACCGAAATTACCCGGAGTCAAAAGCAGTGACAAATTCGGGCTTACCCCAAAAACGTCAATCTCGCCGTCCTTGAATCGATTGTGGCTCCTAAGCTCTGAGAGAGAAAAAAAACAGAGAGAGAGAGAGAGATTTGAAATCGAGAGCTTTGTGGTCCTTTATCCACGTGCTGCAGACTCAGTGACTCCCTGGCTTTCTGGCGCAGAGCTGCTTTACTACATGAAAACTCTTACACACTTTTTCCCCCCTCTCGTTCTCCCTATGATCTCCCCACCCTTTTCCAATAGATTGTACTTTCTCACTTGCTGCATTTGTGCCCCAGACATCATGTGAAAAGTGGAGTAAAACAGTGCTTTTGTGGTGTGTGAATTACCTAGGGCCTAGGCAGGCACAGTAGTGCTTATGGCCACAACTCAATTACAGCAATGTGAATCAGGTGGCGGCCTAGAAATCCCCTCAGCCTGATGCACAAATAGGGACACAGAGGCGCCTTCATTGCCAAGACAAAGACAAATCTGAAGTGGCGTGTCATCTTTTCATAGTAGAGCAGCTCATCCGATGCTGTGCAGATGAATGGCTGCTACAGACAACGATCTAATGACTCTGGTTTTCAGCAAGTGTATGAATGCTTCCATTTTGTTTATGCAAACTGCTCAAATATTACAAGTGTTTACTAACAGGTCTAGCTACAGATCTAAATTGAAAGAGTCACATGGTACTTAGGCTATCTGATAAATGGCACCTTTGTGCTGGAGAAAGCATGGAAAACGCTTTGTGGTATTGTTTTCGAACCAAAAACAACTAGCTGGAAATTACAGAACGGTGGTTTGTAAATGTTAAAAGGCACTTTCATGGATGCAACGTAAATGCCAAACTGCACAATCACGGTCAATCATATTTGAATAGAAAATTGGCTCATGTCAAAAGCAGTGAGCTTATCCTGTCTCTCTCTTTCTGAAGGGGGGGGGTTAGCAAATCCGGCTCCAATAAAATGTAGAACTGTGGACCAGGACAGGGTTTTCCAAAAGCAAGAGAAACCAATGACATTTAAAACTGTGGTCTGTTTGGGTATATTTCACTTCACTTGTCACAGTAAGAAAGCAAGTTCCTTACACTTAGTTAACAGCAAGCTGTGGCACAACAGAGCTTTTCTGACAGCCAGGCTAATAGTCGCTCTTTAGAAGGGTCAAGATACTGCTGGAGGAAAAAAACAAAAGAAAACAGGGAAACACCATCCCTTGAGGAAGAAGTGGCCTTTTATAGGCAGCAAATGAATTTTGCAATAATTTGTTATCACAAGCTACCAGGGACAGTGAAACAACAGAGCTTTAAATATAGCATTTTTAAAACTTATTTATGTATTTTTTACACAAATAAAGATTTGGGGTTATTATAAAGAATGGCTTCATTTGCCAATTACAAATGGCTCTCAGAGACACCTTAATTTGGGGTTAATCAGGAAGCAAATTTACAAACTAACATCAAATGCTTGTTTATAATTTCTATGGTCAAAGAAATATTGCTCACATCCTTTTACTACACGCTCACCTTCCTCCTGCATGTGCACATGTCAAAGATGTGGCAAAGTGAAAGGACTACGAGCATTTCGAAGCCAGCTTCGTTTTTAGATGTTTTTTCCTATGAACTTGTCTTTACCTTAGACTTTTTAGTTTTAACCAAATAATGATTTACCAGTGTAAAAAAAAAAAACAGTTTTAAAGTCTTTGGACAGTTAGCGAGCACAAAAGTGACACGACACAACAGAAAGGCTCAACACTTACACTATTGAATGCTATCTTGTTTGTAGGCTGATATGACTAAGCAGATATCACCCAAGTGTGATAAACCTGTACATCCCTACATGTAATACTTACACTGTCCAGAACTACAGGATATGGACACATTTTGAGGTGCATTGTGAATAACAAAAAAGTAGTTTCATTACCCATTCCACCCTCTGCCCATCAGTTGGTTTGTGCAGAAGCTCCTTGTGCCATTTCCTGTTTTTTTTGTTGTTTTTTTTAATTACACACCCTTACTTCCTGTTTATGAATATGAATGGTATCTAAATCATGTGTTCCTCGTGGTCCTGTAGAGGAAGAGCACCATAATTTCTAGAAAGATGAAACAAGGACAGAGTTTGTGTATGCATGTGTGTGTGTCTGTCTGAGCCTCCAGCCTGCACTGATGAGAGTCGAGTGGACAGGATGAGCCCAAGGTAATCGCATCTTTATCCTTGCTGATGGGTGAAAGCAAGTCGCTGTAGACGCTCACCTTAAACACGAAGAAGAACATGGTGTCGTCACTGTTGACGCGTGGTTTCAAACCAAAGCTGATATCCCCACACATAGGAGGTCTTGAGTGCTCAGGAGATCGCAAGGAAGAGTCTAAAATAATAATTCAGTGGGGTCTCCCATCCTGAGTGTACAGCCCAGCATCTCAGCAACTGTAACTATGCTCAGGGTTGCTCAACCGTTCAAGGTTTAAAAGGTTTGATGGGAAGCAGTCCAAGTCTCAAGTAAAATTATCATCGGCCCTTGGATGTTCACTTATTCACTGTGACAGCATCGCCCCTGCGTAGACTATCAGTACAAATAGAAACTCTGATTTTGAGTACGACCAGCAGTCTCCAAGCGTGTGCTTACTTGGGAATGACAGCCCTGCAGCGAGGGTCATGAGCTCACATTAAAAGAGACACAATGTGTTGTTTTAACTTGCTTGGTCCTATAAAATTCCACCGGCTGGCTGCCTATGCACGCACACACACACAGAGAGAACATAAACCCCCTGTTCTTGAGGCTCTGACTCTGAGCGGTGGAAAGCCCCTTCAGTGACACATAGATCGCATAACCTCTCTTGACACAAGAGGACACAACTCCCAATGGAAAGATGCAGATTCACACACATACTGATTGCAGGCCAAGGCTCCAGACTGCTATTGTCCTTCAGAGCCATCCAAAGAAAACAATGAAGAGGGTCACGCAAGGCCCCCTGTGGAATGGTAAATAACCAGAGGGAGTGAGACCGAGAGGAAGAGACTGAGGAAGTGAGAGAGAGAGATTGAGACTAATCCAGTCTGACAGCGTTATATGGAACACCAAGTGCAAAATATGACCATCTGGGGACAGGTGAATTCCACTAATGTTCAATCATTCAGGAAGAATCTGACACTGCTTGAATGGAAAATATGTCAACTCCATGATGCAGAGAAGAAAAACACACATGAAGAAAGAATGCAAATCATTTCACCTCTATATGGGATTCAGATTTTCTGTAACGCACTTTGAAAATGCAGTGCATTTCTTCAGCCGAGTTTCACATCAATATTTTATCGACTGTAGTGAAATAAAGGGAACCTAAATCTCACGCAGTGCAGGAAACACTCTTTTAATGAGCAAAATCAGTTTAGGTGATTGCTGCCCAGGTCAAAGCCATGCACAGACAGAAAAAAAGGAGGGATAAAGTCCAAGCAATATCAAAGGCTGAGATTGTGGTGATGTTAACCATTCATTAGTGCTGAGTGACCCTTATTATAAAATCATCTTTGTTGTCATTATTCATCTGGCATAAAATGCTGGCCTGTTAATTCAGACTCAGGATGTTGACAATAGGCGGTCTACAAAGGGCTGAGAAGGCACAGTCTCCCTCCCGATTGGTCTTTCATATGCTAATGAGGGAACTGTTTGGGGTTTACTGGCCTGGTTGGAAATGATTTAGGGCGACACCGGTGCTCTGAGCCTTTATGTTAAGGTTGGCCGTAGGGGCTCATATATCACCCTGATCATTAATCAATTAGCGTCTCCTAGCCACCTGTCGGACACATCGGCACACAAAACATTCCTGCCCTTGGGCAGTTGCTAGACGATGATCAGCAGTAGCAGCAGCGCCACTGCTACCTTCTAGCCCCTCGATAGCCCTCCCCACTCCACTTTATGGTAATACCCTGATGGATTACATAATCACACCCAAATACTGTCACCGACGTCAAGGGCTACTCTCCAAGAGCAGCAGATCTGAGTGGAAGCTGCCACAAACCTTTTACGGGTGCCCCCACCCCCTTACCTCCCAATTCAACACAACGCATTTGCTCTTCGCTGTCACAAACAAGAAAAGAGCGGGCAGAGAGGAATTGATGCGGACCTTGAAGGAGAATCAATAAGCTGACGCCTATTCAAAAGTGCTGAATGCACACCAATGCTGTGTCCTCCGTTGTTTTAAATGCAACTGCCTCCAGTGGGGTATTGATGGTTGCTTGGTATTGACGATGTGACACAATAGCAAAACAAGTGCGCGATGGAAAGGTTCAAACTAACAGGGCATTTGTGAAATAAGTCCAGAAAAGTAAATTTGTTTGTAGATGAACTAACTGCTGACTTGCAGGGTGACAACCAAGTGCTAAACAAATGCACGGCAGACTTCTAACTAACAGCGCACACTTTAATCGTACACAGCCTGGATCCAAGGGTCTGTTATGGAAAGAGAAGGTGAAAAAAGCTGTGCTGAATTTTTTATGGTCTGGCTTTTTTCAAAACACCAACTGACTTTGTGATCTCACGGAGTCACTCGAGGCACAGTGTGGTGGGACTGAAATACTCCTCAAAGATTTCTGTTAACAGCTGCCCCTCTACTCAGCTGCCACAAATTGAGTTTTTTGTTTTTATAACTGGAGATTTGTATGTAAATTTCACCTCTTATGCAAAGAGCCCTCACTGCCACTAGACAATCCGTTTTCCTACAGCCTTGCTTCCTCTGACAATAGACAATTCTCTCCCCTCCCAATTTTTTGCTCCACACTTTTTTTTTGTTATTTGGAACTAATTCTTAAAAGCAGCTGAAGAAATAAGTGGCACTAAAATTAGCACCTAATCCGCCAACCCTCAATGTGAGGACATGGAGAAAGCAGATTTGTCAAGCCTTGATTTAGCAGTATTCTTCCATTATAAAAGTAGCACTCTTCACGCAGCTTAGCAGGACGAAACGGCTCAATCAGTCTCATGTGGAACGTTTAAGCACGAAGGGGGGGAAAGGATGGTGCAATGGCCTATCTGTGAACCCAGAAAGCCTGGCGTCACAATGGTGCCGTTATTAAGCTGCACTCATTGTTATTCCTACCTGTGTTGCACTTTTCACCTTCTGAGGGTTACCCTTTGAAAAAGACATTCGCTATCCACTTCCAAAGCTCCCCCAAAAAACAAGAGCTGTTTTACAGAGGGATTGCAAAAAATCTGGGCCACTATGTAGGATGTGCAATGCTGGACTGGTCACTGGAGACAGAGCTTTTTTCTCCCTTTTTTTCTTTTTTAAATCCAACCAGCTCAGGCAAGAAGCCAGCTCCCAACATTATCAGGTGGATTTTCAAAAGAACAAAAGCTCCTGTGCAATTCTTTACACTGCCAGTGGGGAGGGGGGAAAAAAAAGCATGAAACAAACAGAAACCCCACGAGTGTGTGTGCATACACATAAGCCCATTGTCCTTGATATTTCAGTTGAATTGATTTCAGAAGATTATTTCAATGATAATCTCACACTTTCTTCCATTTGCTTATCTCTCCAGCTATGTCCCAAAAAATGGCAGGGATTTAGGTGTGTGCGGGTCAAAACTAAAGCTGAGAACACTGGGAGTGGAGCTATCTGTTCAGGCTTCGCATATCTAATCATGAATGTATTTCAGAGGCCACAGGACAAATAATAGATATCTTTGGAAAGATAAATCAGGAGGAGGAAAACATCTCACACTTGACTGCAAACACGGAAAGTGAATAGCTGTGTTGCCTTGGTATCTGTATGGCGGTCAAGCAGTATTGGAGAGAAAAATGTTGCCTGAGCAGATAAAGACTATCCACAGGGTTTCAGGGGCAGCTAGAAGACAGCGGGAAGGAGGAGGATGATGGGTGACAGGGCAAAGGCTTGACCTCATGGGGTCAATAGGTGATAAGTAACATTTATCATACTTACCCAAGCTGCTAAATGAAAAACCAGGCAGCTTCTCTTCTTCACATTTCAATGTCCTAACTCCAATGAAGCTCACACTACTGGCAACCAGATGCCCTGTGTTTATGACAGAGACAAATCCTGGAATCCCTAAGTGGAAAAACATGCCATGCTGGCACACAGTAGCGCCAGTGAAACATTACATCACTCTGACGATTTAATGAGCACAGCCTGGATCAGATCAGAAGTTTAAATACCTGCCAAAGCTAATATAAAAGCTTGTATTTCACGCTTCATGAGAGAAGCTGAAAAACAAGCTTCATTTGATAGGACAACAATGGTTTCCACGATGAAGGGCTTGTGGTTGAGGGGGAAGCAAGGAGCGCTGTCTAAGTCCTGAACGCAGGGAATCCATATGGAGCCACAACTCAACCACAATGACATTCACATGGAGAAAAATGACAAAGAAGCAATTGAGTGTTGGACTAGATTTGGCACAGACCTATCAGAAAGCACCCCACCCCCAGGGGGCTCTTCGACAGTGGCTCTCTGAAGGATCACGGCAGCTTGGTATTGTTTTGGTGCTCTGGACAAGTGGACAACAGTTGTAGTGGGTACCCTGGGCCATAGGCCAACCGAGAACGAAGACAACGTTGTGCAAATGGACAATTAGGGCACACTCACGCAACGGGCATTCATCAAGTGGAGATGACAGCTAATTTCAGGATTAAAACAAACATGGCCTTCTTGTTGGCTATTTCATAACTTGTGCATGGGCAGAGCATCTACAATGAGGCTACTGGAAGAGAAATGCACATTGAAAATACAAGTTAGGGATGGTGGTTCATTTTCATAGCCCGCAACTCCAACGCACAGCAATTTTCATACGCTAACACAAACTACATCTTGTCAACTGCAACACTTTCTCCATCAAAGCACTCGAGCGTTTCAACTTTAAAGTAAGGAGACATTTCCAGGCATTTCTCCATCATCCGATCATTTTAACTTTGTAAAAATACATAATGTGACATACAAGCGTCTTTCTGCTGTTGCTGTTCTGCCAGTATCTCGCATACTAGAAGATGTGCATCCATACTTTTAAAAAGTGGTGTGTTGAGTGTGTGTGTGCCCTAAAGTGAGTGACAGATATCCCATCAGGCTCAGGGAGACATCCTTTTGCTAGAGTGGGAAAAGCAAAAACGTGTCCTAACAAATGTTTTGGTCTTATCGCAAATTAGAAACAGGGATCCAAATCAATACTCCTTTTTTCCCCCTCAGGTAACTGAAGAACTCACAAAAGACGCACAACAGAAACAAGAGTCAGCTGCAATCATTCATGCCTATCAGTTAATGTGACTGCATGCAGCTCAGGCTAGTGCTCTGTTTAAAGTGATGTCTAAATACTACAAGAGATTGCTGTTAGACAAAGCTGACGTTCAGGAGCCCTTTGATTAATGCAAAAGAGTGCATGTCTACATGGGATGAAGAGAAACCAGAACGATAATTACTGTTATCTTTATACAGGGTTTTACCTCCAAAAGAGGAATTTTTAGTTCCTCCCAAAAAGGTTTTAGAGTCAGAGAGAGAGAGAAAAATGACCCCATTGTCATATACAATTTTCAACGAGGTTGACTTTGAAACTCCATTCTGAGTCTAACAAAAATTACACAACGTAAACCGATTTTTCACTTTTCCTAACACTTGCAGCAGTGCACACCTGTTTCTACTTTGTCAGCAATTGAGCTGCTGACCTGCCAACTGAAGACAAAATTATATATACATTCTACTGTCTCCACTATAATTTAGCAATTTCTTTAAACGGTTATGTTAATTAATCAAGTTAAACAGCCAAACGTTTAGCGTCAAAAACAGAGAAAAGTGAAAAGGCACATTGGCAGTCTTCTCACATGTGCAAAGGTGTGACAACGGGCAGAGTTCCAAGTGTTCTGCAAGTAGTTTTCTCATCATTTCTCACATTCTTGCTTTCCACCACTGTCCATATTCACTGTTGAACTTTAACAGTCACTTCTGTGCCGACAGTGATGGTTTGACAGTGAACAGTTTGCGCTCTCCTTCTGACTCTTTTCCTCAAACTCACAGTCTGAACGGTTTTATTTCTCCACAGCCAGCCTTTTACATATTCAAGATAGGAAAAGCCACAGTGTTACTATTAATGATAACTTCAAGAGTCCCAGCAGGGTATACCAGTGAGCCATCATACACGATGTCATTACCCTGTAACTGGCAAATGCAAATGGGATGCAGATATTAAGTGTGTTTGTGTAAGTGGCACATGATGGAATTTATTTGTGTTGGACTTCCACATGAAAAGACAACTTCAATATCCCTTTTTATGAGGTCAAACAAAGCAATCTTTGAGTCCAGTCTAGCTCATGATTCAAGTCCTTGAGTGTGGCAACAATCATTTTGTTGACATCTGAAGCTAGTGTTTGCTGCAGGGGTCTTAGGTTAGCAGCTAGAAATACATAATATCACAAGGTATCAGCAGGAACCATTCAACACCAACGTCCCTGGGTTCTTTTGCAATTTTTCTTTCTCGACTCTGTGGATCCTTTTTATGTATTAACAACAGCATCCTGTTGTGCCTGGATTTGCCCCCACTCTTTTGGATTTTACATAAATGTTCCACAAAGAGACAAATATCAATAAACAGACTTGTTGTTTTTAAGAGGTGCCGCTTGGATTAGGATGGGGGAAAAAACATAGTATTGCACTAGAAAGATTCACAGTTATCAGTGATGTAGTAATGCTTTCATTTACAAGTAACCTAATCCAGGAATAAAACACACACAACTCAAAAAATAGTTTGTGAGTGTATCAAACCTAAAGCATTCCAGGTTTGTTGCAGAGTTATCTGTGGGATGAAGAATGAGGCCATCAAGGCATTTTTTAAAATATGCTAAATCTCACCCATCCATTGCCCTCCTTAATTTTCTAAAGCAGGGGTGGGACTGTTGTGGAGGGCCACAACAATAATTTTACAAGCAGAATTAAATCCAGCTTATTTGTGCAGCAGTCCACAACAGTCCCAGTTTCTCACATGACCCCCTTGGGGAAACTAATTGCCCACCTCTGCTCTAAACACCACAGGGCACTGCAGTAAAGTGTCTTCATAATGTAGTGGTTTACACATTCACAATGCAAACGAAAGCCCGGTGGTTTGATTCCGGGAGGGGACATAAATCCCTCTGGGGTTGCGTCAGGAAGGGCATCTGGCGTAAAAATGTGCCAAATCAAACATGCGGAGCTCCCCGCTGTGGCGATCCCTCGTGAATAAGGGAACAGCCAAAAGTAGCTTTCTTTATCAGGGCGTTGCAGTGAGTGAACCAAAGGAGTGTTACCAAATAAAGCGTGAAGTATTAACAAAAGCCCCTTTTGGATATCAGCTAGAATTACAGCCTCACACTTGAATGCCTCTGGCAACCAAGTCAAGCTGCAGTTTAGAATCATCCCTGCTTCTGTTATAAGGGCACCGAATAACATTTAATGAACATTTGGTTATAAAACGTCATCGGTCCCTCCGTTTCCTCTGGGCATTTGAGTGATTTACTAGTTACTATTAAGCACATGACTTAGAAAATTGTGAAAAACATTTGAGGTCACAGTGAACTTGAACTTTGACCACCAAACACTAATCAGTTTATGCTTGAGACCAAATAGATGTTTATGCCAGATGTAATTGCAATTATTGAAATGACAAGAATGACAGGGATGGGATGGGAGGTCAGAGCAACTTTCCCTTTTAAAAAAAATAAATAAAAATCAAACAAAGAGTTTTTGTGCTAAATTTGAAGAAATTCCCTCAAGATTCTCAACAAGCACAAGAATAGAACTAGTGGGCAATCAGTAAATATACTCTCACCATAACAAAAGAGTGTGGAACGTGGAAAACACCTCTAAAAGGTCAACAGTTGGCTAAAACCTGCACTCAAACCTGAGTATGTCTACACCCTGTTCAGACCTCCCTGCCACAAGAAACATGCATGTCACAATGCAAAGCAAAGGCACCAAACTATAAAGTTCGGGTCCAAACAGATGTGGATGAATTCAATGATAAAAGTCAGTGTATGAATTGGCAACAAAATTGAGCAGGCAGTGACGGATTACGAATACGTACAAATGTGAGGTTCTGCAGATATCACTCTGAAACATGAAGAAGAGTGATGCAGAGAAGCCTGCTGGAACAGAGTCAACACACTTTACACGCACAAGGCCTGGAAACAACACGCTTGGGGCTTCCACCTTCATTCAGATGAAAATGGACCTCCTCGAGAGGAAATAAAGCCATTTTTAACTCCCCCCCCCCCCCTCCCGCTTCGAGTCGGCCTCCCATAATATGCCCAGTCAATGGACTGTGGGTCTATTCAACTGCAGGCAGCCCACAGCACAGCCATAAATAATGTAGGGCAGCTCACATGAAACCCTAATCACCATTGTGCTGTCACCCAACAGAGAAGATTGCTTGTTTAATTTACTGCACCGCATCTGTCTCAGTTCTGCCCAATTTAGTTTCAGAGTTTCAGCGGGCAAGTACTCCAAATATTTATCAATATGCTTTTCACACAATGCCAAAAATCAATAAAAAAATAAAAAAATAAATAGTAATGTGTAATTACGTCCGGCTGTGTTTGTCAAAATTCTTTTGGTGGGGTGGGGGTGTGTTTGTTTGTGCTTTTTGGGGTGATGATGTGCGTTTTTGTCCTGAACAACAAACCAAAAAAACCCAAAACTGCATCTTGTGTAACAACAAAGGCTGGCTGAGAAAAAGCCATCAACACTCAATAACCAGAGCTCATTACTGGCAATATACAACATACTTCATTACATTACTATTCCATTAGCATGCTTCCATTTGCATATTCCAGTCACCTCCTTACCGAGGCAGTTGATCATAAATGGCAGCCATATGCTGCGTGGTGCGCCATATTACAGAATTATTACTGCGACACAAAAAGAAAAAAAAAGAAAAAAAAAGTGAATTATGTTGACATGAAATGAAGTACAAAACCAATCAAAAGGATCCGCCGTTAACGATAGCGTCTCGCAGTCTCATTGGCTGAAAGTGTATCATTTCAGGCCACAGGTTATGGCGCCTCGGTAAAAAAGAAAAAAAAATCTGCAAGCCTGACAGCCTAGTTTAACAGACAGGGTGCATTTCTGCTACACCTCCTTGTACTGTACATCAAGTTTGTTCATGTCTAAACTGCCAAAATAAACATTGTTTTGCTGTTTTTATTGGAAAAATTGATTGGGGCACAACAAAGCTACACAAAAGTAAATGTAATTGGTTTTAAAAATTATTTTCTACACTCTCTTTGGGTATTTCTGGCTTTCCATCACCTTCTCCAGCTGCAAATGGAGAAATCCTGTCATCTAATGGGCTCTGTGCTGCAACGTTCCAGCACGACGATGATTTGGTGTGATGGCTCTTCACCGGGGCTCGCTGCATTGAGATGACAGACCATGGAGACAGAATAAGTAGCAGCGGCTCACTAGCTTCACAGACTCGGCGGGCACAAGCCAAGACAGCAGAGCAGTATGATAACGATGCTATGTGCCGAGCCACTTACAGGAGCTGCCTATTCGTGCTAGCAGCAGCGAGCGCGGTATCATCTTGTTCAGGACCATTATCTCACCACCGCGCTGTTCTCCTCACACTGATAAATGTGGCCTATAGCAACTTGAGCTAATGTGCAAGCAGCTGCAAACACGGCATCTGGGTAATACACTGTTGACGGCAACATACGCCTACACAGGAGGCACAATAGAGAGGATTTGTTCCACTGAAATCAGTGTGAAGATGCCTTGGTTTAACATTAGCCAATGCTACTTCTTGGGAAGGACGCGGGAGCTGTCAACCTCCTCATTTATAGAGATGTTTGTTTGTTTTTTTTAAATGGGGAGCAGACCAGCCAAACATTATCCTCCAAGTAAGAACTAAAATATCAGTGTAACAAATCAAGGCAGAAGATGAGATTAAATCTGTATTTTCTCTTACACACCTTTTTGGAAATATTTAACTGTCAAATACATTCAAATTACATCGGTGTCAGCAAAGTGGACATGAAAACTGAATGTTATGACTGACTGCACATTCACACTTGGCACAGAGAAATACGCATATTATCAAGAAGCACTTAAGGACAGATTGGCCGGTCAGACATCTGTGTAAGTGACACTGGCTATCTAGCTAGCTGTCTGACTCATGACAGCAGAAGGTTAACTTGGCAGCTCAGCTGTACAGCGCAGCTCTAAAAGGAATATTAACAGCATGTCCCTCAGTGCTGACGGAGAGAGAAAGAAAAAGGAGAGATGGAGAAAACGCAAGGAGCGAAAGGGGTGGGTGTGCAAATCCAATTTCCAGTGACGGTGCGCTCAGGATCACCGTTTCGCTAAAAGAACATATCATCTGTCAAAGTTAATGGCAGTGTCCTCGGGAAAATGAAGGAAAATAGAATGAAGACCGTTCATTAAGGAGGTGAGGGACGGGGGTGTGTCGAAGCCATCGGTCTGCTCCGCCGTCTCCGCGGGAAAATAAATATATACCCGAGCTATTATTTGTGCATTTAGAAGGTGGCAGTGCAGTCGCAATCAAGAGCCGGTTCACATGCGGCAGAGGTAATATTAGTGCAGGAGCAGTCTGCGGGCTCAAACACCGAGCTATCGCTGGGAATGAAGAGGTCGTCCGGGCTGCCTGGGAGGACGGTTGGCAGGCTAGCTAACAGGCCCAGCCAGGCTGTCTCTCACTCAGAACTGTGGATGTACTCAGTGGAAGCAATTGATACCATTGTTTTATAGAGAGGAGGGTGGAGGGGGATTAAGAAGCAACAATAGGTCTCTTTCACTGGAAATGTCAGCCGTCACGCTGGGGGACTGTCCGACTGGGCAGAGACACTTCTGCAAAAAGCCAAGGTACAAAATGAGTGTGGAAAATAGTATGAAATTCTGTGACAAGTGCAATGAAACACTGCGACACAGGCCAGAAACATCCACATGCCAGCTGGTAGAAATGCAATCTCAAACATGCAAAATAAGCTGTGGGAAACTTTACAACAAAGATCAGTCAAGCCATGTCAACCATAAATACAACCCCCTGAGTATATTATTATTTTATGTGATCTTGAAGTGGGGAGGGGGATCAGCGCTTCAATTCTGCAGTAAAACATCAATGGTTTCAAGGTCTATCAAAACAATGTGCAGCTCGAAACAGATTCTAAATCAATAACCTGGATAATAGGTTATATGGGTCTTTAGCTCAGCCTCATTAGGAAAAAAAGGAGACAATTGTGGCCTCATTCTTCAGGCAAATTAACATAGCGAGGAACCTAAAATAACAACCGATGATCCATTCTGGGACGTTTTATTAAGAGACTATACAACAGAGAGACACAACGTTCTTTCTCTGAGTGCTTTGATAACCCAGCTGGCCTTGGACCTCTTTGAAAATGTTGCTCCAAAGGGTTGAGGTGAATATAAAGAACAAATGGAAGCGAGGCAGCCTGCCGCTTTAAGACTGAGATGATACCAAGTTATTCTACCACTCTGACCTAATTGCTCTCTCGCTCTCCCAACATGAACACTGGGAGCTGTGCACTCTGACACGTAAAGATTATTTAATACCATCAAAGCCATTAAAAAAAGAGGAATAAAAGGAAAGCAGCATAAAAGGGAAGGGGGAGTTAACCCTCACGTGACTGGCAGCACCAGGCACGCTAGTTTGCTATGTGGAGAGCTACAGAATTGGAATCAGTATGCAAAAGCAGGCCTGTCTAACTGCCGCCGGCCAACATGAGTGGAGCTCCCACATCACAGCGGCTCCACTCCCCCTCCAAAAAAAAAAAAAAAAAAATATCCCACTCGGCTTCAGCTACACTCTCCTCCCACCCTTCTTCTCTCCTGCTTTTCCCACACTCGCCCCAGTCCCAAAGGCAACGACTACGTCATTGGGCACCACAGAAAAACCACAGTAATATCCTAATTTATTTCTACTTATTCTGACAGACCGTGGGCCCGTTTCATTTGGGTCAAGGCTGGTTTTATTAGTGTAAAGCCACACTGTGCGGTTCCACTGGACTCCATTTGTAGAAGCATGTTTGCTGCTTACTACTCTTTACGGCAGCATCAGTAGTCAACCAACACCTGTGCACACCAAATAGATTCTAAGAAATAAAAGACAAAAAAAGAAACAAACCCCAATCTTCACATCAGTTTTTCCTATTTACAGCAAGTCGAACTCTTATTTCTGCTGTGTGGTTTTCACTAACAAAACATCTAGCAATCAAAATCTGACAGGGCGTTGGTGCGACTGGGGTAGAGGTGTTTACCATTCAAAAAGCACTGGGTGACACCTCTAGTTGCAGTGAACTTGGTTCATCTGTCAGCACATGCTGACTTCGTACTGTACAGTCATAACCTCGTGAGTCAGCCTGGCACATCATCGACAGGGTAGCAGGCTACTGCGGCCAGCAAGACTGCTACAATCAAAGCACCTGACAGATGCCATCCTTATAATGGTAAAAGAAGAAAAGAAAAACATACTTAAGTCCAAAAGGAGGTCACTAAAAATGCATTAATTCAATACACAAGCCTTATTATACTGATATAATATTACACCACAGGGAAGGGAAAGAGTATATAAATGTGTGAATTGTGCAAAAAAAGAGAAAACCCCACAAAACTAAAACAAACCTTCAAATAAATTCCTCTCATCAAGAACAATCCAAACAACTGTTAATAACTCACCACGTATCATCTGCTGAATTCACTAGTTCCATGTATGATGAGAAAAACTGTCATCACATGTAACCAAACTCACAGAGCTAGGAGCTACTGACTCACCACTGCCATGCCAAACCAACAACAACAACAAAAAAAGAGAGAGAGACAGACAAAAAACCCTTTCTAGTGTTTGAGTTGACTCTACAAACTATAGAGGAAGCAGAGGGACACGCCGAGGGCGTGGGGGAGGTGAGGTGGCAAACTGAGTGTGCCACTGCCTCTGCTGACATGATGATACATTTAGGGCACACGAGGCCTTTGACTGGCACGGTTCACACGAGAAGAGTCGCTGCTTTCCGCCAACACTTGTCACAGAAGTTCTGACTGCATCACAGAAACCACTCCTGTCACTTTTTTTACTAACAAATGCGACAGTGGGCAGTATGACTAGGTCTTTAGATCTTTAATAGACCTTCTGAGAACAAAAAAAAACAACCTTTAAAATCTTACTAGCATGAAAACGGCATGTGACTGCAGGAAACCCTTTCTCTGAACCTCGCTCAATTAAAACGCTACTATGAGATCTGCTCGCGAGTGCCAGTATCATGCCTTTCATATAACCCCGCAGCTTATCGGGAACTGTATTTTTAGAACACAATGATGAGCATGCGTGACATCGGATCAGGTATCACAAGATGGCTAGACAGTAAACACAACAATTTTATGCAAAATGTCTGAAGGTTATTATCAAAAATTTTCATTAGAGTGACAGCTTACTGGGTAGGAAAGAATAATCTTGTATTCAGGCCAAGCCTTGCCAAACCGTGGTGAGGGCACAGCATTTAACTGTGAATCACACCAAGACGGGAGGTGACAGGGTGGGAAAACCCTCAAACACCCCAGATTTCCCAGTGAGTGACTCTTCCCCTAATGCATCTTGCTCTGAATGTCACAGACTGTCACAGGAAAGGTCGGGTATGTTTTTTTCCTTTCAGTGCCACCCTGCGATCGCTTCCCCCTGAAAACAACCGGTCTGCCCTGCCATGCAGCCAGCAGAGAAGATCTAGAGAGTCATAGCTTAAATAAATAAATCACTCAACAAATCCTACACAGGAAATGAGGGTTCATTCAAACACAGGGAAACATCTCTACAAAGTACCGCTATCAACAGAGGGTACAGAACACTGTAATCTGTGGTTTATAAGACAACATTTTACAAGACAACACTGCAGGATTTTGATGCTGCAGGGTATACTTAGAGACTCCTGACATTTAATTTGAGGTGATGCAGACGCCTTAAATCGCCACATTATCTTGACAGCAGATAATCGAGAGTGTTAACAAATTGGGGGAGATATCTGTCAGTTTGCCAATGTACCTTAAGGCTATAAAGAAAAGCAACAGAAAAAAAAGCATGTGGCTGTTTTTGTTACAGTACTTTTTTTTCCCCTTGTCGGGTCAGCAGGTATGCAGCTCAGTTTCAGAGCACCTTGAAAGTATTGCAAGCAGTGGCCGGTGCCTCTAGTCTGCACACCGAGGAAGTGGCTCCCTGACATGACCGGTATTAATTATGCACTGGAGCAAAGTTTACCTCCAGCCTGAAGTAGCCCACAGCCAAACAATGGTGAGCGAAATGTGCATAGCGCACCATGTGAAATGAAATACTATCTCCCCACATTCCGCTGTCCCGACGCTGCCAAAAACACTAGCTTTTCTCTGAGAGGGTAACAGAGACACCCAGACATACATTACAGGGTTTTCCCCTCCTTCTCTTTTAATCCGTAAATCCCCACTTTCTCAACAGCCAAGCTAGGTGGACACCGAAACGGCTCTGTTAATTAAGTAAAGGAAGCTGTCAGCACTTAAATGTGACCCGATGTCTTTCCAACCTCCACCTAGGCAAAGAAGCGTTAGCTCTGACATGCTAGCCGACCTAAGAAGCGTCGGATTCGCATTTATAACGTCGCTCGGTTAAACACACCTATGGTTTATTTTTTTTGCTTAATTGGCCATGAGAACGCCAACTTGACAGGGAGTTTTATGGTCAGGCTGTCCAGTACGCTTCTGCCAATGAACGGCGTTAAAACAAACAAACAAACAAAAAACTGTCACACCCGTGCATTTAATGACCGTGCCGACTCGTGACGCGTTCAAAGTCCTCCAGGTGTAAAGCGGACAGGTTACTACGGTGCCTGGTTAACCCCCCGAAGGAGACCCGAGAACTGGACACATGCTGTCAAATGTTGTCTAGCTGTCAATGACAAGTGTATGGTAATACCTGGGACCTGTTGACTCCTCCTCCTGCCGCTGCTGCTCGCCTCGGACTGCTGCTGGAAGTTCAGTCGCGCCGCTGTATTTCTAACGCGGGTTGTAGTCTCTTTTTTCTTTTCTTTTCTTTTTTTTTTTGAAAGTTTTCCGCCGACTTCTCAAAATCTCCAAAAAACGGTGGCCCTCACGAGCGCTGAGTGAGTTAACCCCCACCGGGCAAACAGCGGGTAAGAAGTCGGCGAGTGGCGTTCAGAGAGCAAGCAAGTTCGAAACGACGTTCGCAGAAGCAACCATGGCAGTCACGTTCTCTGGCTGTGAAATCCAACACCAGCCCTGACCCCGCCCCCTTTCGCTTTACTGGGGCCTGTCATCGAAAAAGTGGATGTCCTGTTTCTCTCCAGATGTGCTCCGCGCGCTGCTGCAACCAAGCGAGGCAACAAGAAGGAGCACTCACTTTGTTTTGGTTGCATTTTTAATGCGTTTCTTGCAGCTCGTTTATGCTCCATTAAAAATACACACAGTTTTCTATCAGTCTCTATATCTAAACAATGAAACCAAGCACACAGTGCAGACAGATGAATTTTTATTTTATATATATTTTATTTACTTTTTTTTGGCAAAACAGCTTCAACTTAAAATGATTTCGACACTTTAAAACATTCAGTGATGTTATTAACTCCATATCATCGCGGTGGGACGGGAAAGCTGTGCAGTCTTTCTGATTTTTGTTCAAATATGTATTATCAGCATAAAATTTTAAACGATCCCGCCGCCGTTGCGTGACTATGCCTCGGTGTCTTGCTGAGAACACCATTAAAGCCTCTAAAATATCTTCCATCGCAGGTTGTGCTTTTCCCTTTTGTCACACCGCATTTGGGCAGTCGGCTTCTTCTGTTTAATCCTCCACTCAGAGGAAAGCTCCACCTGAGCGCATAAAGAGGGGCCGCGCTGTCAGTGGCTTTCAAGCATAATTATGCATCTGTTTAACAGCCATGTGTTCGGTTAGTCTGCATTTTAATTTTGTAACACGCACCTTACATTTGTCTATGTTGAAAGAGCTGTTATGCATATTATACGGTACTGTGCAAAAGCATTGAGCCACCCATAATTTGGGAAATGGATAAAGGGATTATTCAACAACATGTGCAAACATACAAGTAAATACAGAATATGAAGCAAAAACTGAGTGTTTTTCTGACAAATTTGATCATATTTGGTAGGATCACCTAAATTCTACTACACTCTGTGCTCCTTCAGTATTGCTATTCTCTGCTTCAGTAGTGTTGAGGTCCAGACTTTGGGGAGGCCAGTCTATGGCTGAGAGTGTTCCATGTGTTTTTCTATCCAGGTATGCTTTTACTGCATTGCTAGTATGTTTGAGACCATTGTTGTGCTGAAAACTGAAGCAGATGTTTTCCAGTTGACATTGTGGATCCAAATCTGACTGTACATTTCTGCATTCATAACTCCAACAATTTTGACAGAATCTCCAATTCCACTGGCTGAAAAGCAACTCCAAACTGTGACACAGCCTCCACCATGTTTTACATTGAGTTTTACTTACTATTTTTGTTTTGTTTTGTTTTTTTGCTTGAATAATTCACAGGTCACTGTTAGGTGGGTTAACAAACAAACAGACAAACTGACATTCCAACAATGGTCAGGTACAGGGACTGGACTGAAAAAGAGTGAAAAAGCAATCGAAGAAAAACCACAAAGCACTTGCTTCGATAAAAAGGTTCACTGTGGGGACCAACATTTAGATCTGCCTTCCCAGAACCACTACTGTTGTACTTTTACCTGTGTCCTTGAAGGCGTACTATTAAAAGTAATCAGAAGCGATGGCTAACTGCTTGAACAAAACGCAAACAGGTTTGTGTGGATATGCCGTCATCAGCTGTAGCACTGGTGAGTGTATACAGACTGGGTAATCCAGTCTGTATACACTTTACACATAAACTGTATTCCAGGAGAAAGGGCAGGTCCTCCCCTGTCTCTCGGACATGGTGGCTGCATTCGAATGCTTTCCAACCCAGAAAGCAACATTTTGTGACAGGTGGCAGATGTGAAAGCCCTTGTCCCTTATGACTGGGCAAAAGGCCACAAGAGAGCTAGTGACATATTTTCCCTCTGTGGTATCTTCTCAGTTGCTTTTCATCTTTCCCTCAGAGCACTGACACTGCTACAGAGAGAGAGCAAGCGTCAGTATCCTCCTTGTTTTCCCCTGCTGCCTTTAAGGCTTTCCTATACAAAAGCTGTGAGTGTCACTAAACTGTGTCAGTTGTCACACATCACCACACAAGTGAGGAATGCATTGCTGGGGGGGTGCTGGTTGTGACACGGGACACGCAGGCATGCGAGTAAGCGTGGAATGAGGGAGTCGTCAAATGCTAAAAGTATGCTCTGGTGGAAGTTGTTGCTGTCATAGGAGAATGGCTGCAGAGATGGAGCTGTCTTATTTCACCGCTTCCTGACAGGTGAAACTTGGCCCCAGCATGCATGTGTTCATCTAGACTGGATAGACTCAGACTCATTTACCCAACTGCAGTGTGGGGATTTGTATTGTGAAGCTTTGTGTTTCCTCTACATATCTCTAGGTTGGATAGTGAGGCCTCTAGGGTCTCCTTAGCCCAGCTGCATCCTCTGCTTGTAGCCAGCTTTAAAATGGAAGTTACTGGAGCTGAATCTTAACGGTTCCCCAGTCCAGCGCTGTCTAGCAGAGCTAGCCTCTGCTCTGTAATAGTGATATGGACTGCATTTCAGCATCTACCGTAGAGCCATCAGAACTTGTTAAGCAAAGTGAAACGCTGTATGCTGCATGCTTCGTTTAATCGGCCTTTAACATGCCCTCCCTGTAAGCAACAAAGCTCTCATACTGTCTGGCTTGACAGTACCTTTAAGGCACTTGCGCTAACTTTTTGTTCAGCTACAGGCAGAAAATGTTGACATTGCTGAAAAATACAGAGATTTCTAATGCCGCTTTCGCTTTTTTCAAAGAGCAGCAAAGAGTAACAGACAAGCCTGACAATGGCTTGAAGGATTAAATACAGCACGCACACAGCACATGCAGGTCGGAGAAGCTCACTCCAAAACTTGAGCAGCTCTTGAGGGTTAGGAGTCACCAGAGAGCAGCGGTCTTAAGGCACCAGAAACAGAATAGGAAAGGCAAACAAAACTCTTCAGTCCTCTAAATAGCAGACAGAGGTAAAGACACTTTGATTCACATATGCGCTGAAACACAGAATTTTTCCAGGCATTACTCAACCAACTTGTATGTGAAGTCGGATGTAAATTTTTGGCACAGGCGAACTGCAAGTCAGAATGTGTCTGAGTATTGTTTGCTACATGTGAGTAAGTAATTATTTTACATTTAGACAGAAATAAGCCATATCCCTTTATTTCTATGCTTTCTATTCTAAGGCCGAATACTATTACTTATTTATCACACAGACAGCTTATCAGCCCATATGTTCATTTCATTGATTAACAGAATAAACCTTCTGGGATCATCAGACTATACCTTTACTCCAACAAAATATTAGCACCCACTGAATAACTTAAGTCAGACACACTTTAAGATGCTTTCAGAAGGCCTCAGGGTTATTTATACTCTTAGTCCTGTCATTTCCCCCCAAGAAACAATAATATAAAACAGTCCGTGTCAATGGTTGTTGTTACATGACTATAACAGAGAGTCCCTTTCATGTTGCTTTTTACAAGGCGCCGTGTGAGCCCTTTAGCAGGTGCTCGGTTTCTGCCTATTTACTGTCCAGCGTGAAAGTCCAGTGCTATTTGCAAAGTGTGGTAACATTAGCCAGCCTGATCAATGTGCTCAACCCCAGCGTGGGGCCACGTACCACATGTCACATCCTGGTTCACAGAAAAAAAAAAGAGAGAAAAAAAAAGAAGAGGGTGTCAGAGACCCCACACCCCCTCTGTGTAGGGTGTCACCTACACCCAAGAGAAACATTTCCAGCTCTCCAAATGTCAGTGGGCAATTACAGTGGGGTGTCTAATGCACTAAGGCAACCTGAGAGGAGGAGG